>NC_142615.1:63999831-64092962 GCF_059453375.1 Lepisosteus platostomus | reverse complement strand
CCTTGGTTGTATACTTGTGCACACCCTTTATAAAGGGAGTTGCAACAGTGCTGAAATTTAAAGAGCATTTCTGTAAAGAAAACAGCCTTGATGTTAAGCTTAGGGAGCCTGTCTTTTAGAAATTCTATTTCTTAACACCTTGCACAGCCTCCCGCCAGACTAACAAATATTTTTTTGGAGAAATTGACTCACACACCGGAAGACACTAACGTTTATTTACGTTAGAGCATGTGAATAACAGTTTAACCGAAAAAGGTTGTAATTGTGATTTTGTTAAAATTCAATAAATCGTCTATCAACAGTTAGAATTCATTTAGAAATTGTTTTATTTAATAAACTATAAGACAATTAAGAGAGTTTATAGGTCATATCCGTCGCTTATGTTCTTTTAACTCTAGCGTTCAGGATCCAAACCCAGGTGCGGACGATTGTGTTTCTTGAATCTCTTGTAATCATCAAAAGTCGATGTGTAGTCCTTCAGTACTTTCTCGAGTTGTGCCATGGATATTTTATACGATCAATACTTGTCATGCTCTTTTGCATTTTCCTTAACAAACGGAAAAAGTTCAAGGTGTGTTTATGGCTGTGCTTCACATCTACACGAGAGCAGTACAGGACACGGAGTGAGGAGTTCGTGAAGCTTTCAGTTTAGTGCTGAGTTCAGAAGGAGGATTCGCTCGCTGAATGATCAATCAAGAAATCCCGGGTGAGATTCAACAGGTGTTTTCTGCAACAGCCACGACAAGTGTGAAGCAATCTCTGGATTTCCTGATTTTGAACTAAATTATTAGTTCAAATAATTTAGGATTTAACAGAATTAAAAGAGGTACATTTAAAATAGCAGCGCAACCCTGCAGCACGTCGAGTTTAATTGTGTAAACTGCATTTAATTGTGTAAACCTGGCTCTCTCTGAACACGAGCAAAGAGTTCTCACTCAACAGAAGATTGCGATGCGAGTACTCTAATATAAAAGCACCTGGAGATACCAGGGATTGAACCCGAGACCTCATACATGCAAAGCATGCGCTCTAACACTGAGCTACATCCCCGATGATAAAGTTTATGGAACAGACTTAGAGATGTGCAAATGCTCACTGATCACACCACTCACGAAGAATGCCTGCAGTTTCCCACTTTCGCGTTTCTTCTACTACAGAGTAAATTCATAGGAATGAAGAAATAAGGAAGGAAAAATAATCGCATCGAAGCTTCAAGAGACTGGGCACAAATTAATCTGTTATTTTTGTATCCAGTTACATGGGCGACGGTGGTTGATTCCCAGACGGGGGAGTGCTTTTTTTCTACCTCCTTACTCGACTGTCTTTCAATTCTATTTTATTTGAAAGCTTTTTGCATCTTTTAAGTGCTCTTGATTAAACTATCCATAGAAAAACAGCAGTACTGATGATTTAACGCAAAAGGGTGAAACAACGCCCCAACCACAGGAATGGTAACAGGAAGGATCGTGTTCTTATTTAATATGTCCTTTTGAGATGTCTTGTCAATGCTCACAGGCGGTAGAGCTGAATAATTTACTTTTAGTGGTGTTTTTAAACAAAGATGGAACACGTTCTTTCTATACCAGGAGAAAAGGAGCAGACTTTACCTTTAAGTGGCAAAAATGACACCTTATCAAAGCTAATATTAATTAAAATGATATCACAACAAAGGATTTGAGCCTTGAGCTTTCATTGGACGTCTGTGTCTCCATAACTTTGTAGGTGAGAGAGAGGATTGTGATAATTTGTAAGGTCTTCTCGGAAGTGCGTTGGTGGTACAGGCGCCTTCCAAATAATTGAGTCAGGTTTGAATCCCAGCCAGTGCAAACCCGAATCTTTTCAAGATAATCTGTGGTCCGCTAACACATCTTTTGAAACACTACAACAGGTAACACCCCGTGTGAAACATCGTGAGCATCTGTTAAACCTCTCTACCTACCCGTTCCTCACAGAGACATGACGAGGGTCTAAAGGGACATTTTGAGCCGTAGAAACATTTTATCATTCAGTAATTTCCTGTGCGGTCAGGCCAGTTCCACTTTAACTGCGCCCGACAACGGAGGTCGTTTTGAAAACAACGAGAGTAAAGGGACACTGCACGTCTGCAGAACATCACGTCCGAGTTTAAGGACAGCAAGAGATTGGAAGCTAGGGAGTTTCGGGTCTGTGTTTTTATTATAGGTTCAAGAAAATCTGAATACCTTCTCAAGAAGTATTTCAGAATCCCAGTCAAATCCAGTACAAATGCCGCATAGATCTGCATTGTACAATTAGTATACTGTTTGTCCATTGAATCAAACATGCCTTATGAAGCATTTCTAAAACAGGAGAGATTGTTAGGGAATGCGTCTTCCTGTAAAAATAAAATGACTTCAAGGGCACTATAAGCAGAGGTGCTCTACAGGAAAAACTATTGCCAGAGATGCCAAAGAGGTCGAGATTTCACCACATGAGCGAAAGCATCTCAGAAAATGAAGTTGCGGTCGTTTCCACGCGTTATAAAACCACTAGGTCAAACAACAAGAGCTGAAGAGCCGCTGTTGAGAGTAACACGGCCGAGCGCTCTAAGGAGCTGGCTTAAACCTCCAGTCTCTTCAGGAGCATCTGTTGGAGTTGCACTGCTACAGCGCATCTCCTTGTTAAGTATCCCTTTTATTGTTGTTGCTGCCTCCAGGCGATGTAAACCAGGTTCAGAAAAAAATAATTTGAACAACATTATTCTCCTCTTTATTTGAAGGCGTGGTGGCCAAGTGGTAAGGCGTCGGTCTCGTAAACCGAAGATCGTGGGTTCAATCCCCACCCGTACCTGTTTCGTTTGTCTCCGCTTACCTTTAGTTTCAAAGTCTTCAAAAAAAATGTAGGAGTCTCAATAGTAAGAGAGCATAACTGTCGCCAGTGATTAGTGTTCATGCTTATCCTGCCTTGTTTTTTAGTCGACAAAGCTTGTCTCTCTTCACACCCATCTTCCAAATGATCGCCTCAGCATTGGGAAGGAACCTACGCTTGGTACAGCCCCCCACTCCATGGTCTGATCACAAACAAATCTGGTGAGCTGTCAGTCCAGGTTGGAAGTAACGTTCGAAAGCACTAAAAATCTGACTTAGGAACGAGAAGACCATGTTTTTTTATACGAGTAAACGATAAAATAATATACTGCCTGCAAGACTATGTCAAGTTCAAGTTCAAATTCAAGTTAAAAGTTCAAGTTCAAGTTTATTGTCATTATACTCATACGCAGGTATATGGAATAACGAAATGGTATTTAGCTAGCTCTCGGACATAAGTAGTACAAAGAAAAAAACACAACAACAATACAATTGTATAACAAAAGAAAGAGACAACAGCCGATGTGCAAAAAACAACAACAGGCAGTGTGCAAAACAACAAAAAGGTAACAGGTTATGTGCAAAAACATGCATCAAAAGAATGAAATAAAGGGATAGAAATGATGGGGAGTGAGCTTTTGACATGTATGGGAGAGGTAGATTTTCAATGTGTGTTTGGGTTTTTGGTAAGAAAGAAGGCACTGTGAGGTTCAGATCATAGGTGAGAGGTGAGGAGAGAGTGAGAGAGGCTGGGAGTTTAATAGTTTGATAGTGCGGGGGTAAAAACTGTTTCTGAGTCTGGTAGTCCGGACCCGAATGCTCCGGTACCGTTTTCCATGTCATGCTAAACGCCACAAATTGTGTATGTCCAGTCGTATCAATCGTCCTAAAGTTACAGAAAATCGGATGCAACTGGTGCAATGATTGCACACATATCTTTAGAACAGTCGAGCGGTTTAAAACAGCAAATTCACAGCTTTGTGTCTTTTAAGCTTTGTGTTTCGCTCTCCAAATAGAGGCACGGGTTTAAGTCCCACTTCTGACAGTCAGGCGTTTTACCCTGTCTTTTTTACCTGCCTTTACACTGTTTCAGTCTTGTTGTGCTCACTGACAATCACAGTACGAGGAAAACGGAGAAACTGCTTAGCAAAAACATAACGGACAGAAAAAAGCTTCGTAAACACGTGAATGTGATTAGCAGCAGTAAGGTATGCATTCAAATGTTTAAGGCAGATTTCTAAAAGCAGCAGAAGAAAGGTGCAGCCTTTGTGAGAATTCGTGGGTTTTTATGCTGCTTGGACTTCTTTCAAGCCTATGAGGTGACCCCCGTTTTATTTTCATTTTCAAACTTCAGAACCGAATAACGAAAATGTTTCATGTGTGACAGCATTCCGTTGCAAATACCGTTTCCACGATGTATTCAGCGACGGGAATGAAATGTTTTAGTGCTGGCTCAAATGCGAGGAATTTCAGAAAAACCTGGAAAAGCAACGCTTGCAGTAAATGACATATCGAAAGCGTGTAGTCAGCATGAGCAGAACAACGCAATGCTCTGTAAAAACGATCTGAAGCCGCAATTACTCTTTTATCTCAGGCAGTTCATTCCGATACGATGTTTCCGCAGACTAAATGAAATGCCGAACTCCAAGCATGTTGTTGCCATTATTGTACTCCTGCTGAAAGAAGAAAGAAAGAAAGGTGTCGTAAATGAACTTTGTCGCCCGTGGGAGATGTCAAGCGCATTGGACATGAAAAGTGCCGGATAAAACCCATTTCTATACGTTTCTCTTAGTGTCGGGGCTCCTATTGAATCTAAAGGAGGCAACGTGCTCAGCCAGCCGACTCAGCGCTTACTGAACGCAGGTGTCTCAGAGCGGTGTGTCCAAGTCGCAGTAAAAGAGGGGGATTCTGCCGGCGCCGTGGCTTAGTTGGTTAAAGCGCCTGTCTAGTAAACAGGAGATTCTGGGTTCAAATCCTAGCGGTGCCTTTCTTCCTGTCTTCTCGCACCGTTTATTGTTATAGAGAACATGCTTCTGCATTACCTCAGTCAATATCACCGGGAATGTGAATAGAAATGTAAACATCAATATTTCTGCTCTCTCCTGAGAAACACAAGTATAGAGTCAAAACACAATAAATAATGCTAAAAAATTATTCAGTTAACACCCAGATGTGACAAAACACATTTAAGACTTACATCCCCTTTAAATATGTATTTCCTTAATATCAGTTCTCTTCCCTCCCCAGGACACCTGCAAATTCACTAGAGCATATTAAAAGCTGTGTGTAAGTCTTACATGTGTTCTGTCACATCTGGGTGTTAAATTAATAGATGTGTTGTGTTATTTAATATGATTTGACTCCATGCTTGTGTTTCTCGGGAGACAGCAGAAATATTGGGGATTTGCGGCTACAGAAAATAATGTGAACTTTACAGGCAAAAGTAAGGTTAAGTTAAAGAAACAAAAACGTATTGTCACCTTTTTCAACGTGATTTTTTAAGACATTTGTTCGGAATAGTATATCTTCTCGTGTCTGTGGCTGTTATCCTACAATAACGGTGGTGAAATAGCAGGAATGTGCGGAAAGAATCGGAGATTGAACAGAAGACTCATCCAGTCGATAGTAAGGTTGTGTAGGACCGCACACCCTACGATGTCAGTGTTGAGTAGTGAGGTTTAAAAGCTTCTTCACGAACCAGGAAGGAGTACAAACCTAAAGTCTTCTGATCCGTAATCAGACACGTTATCCATTGCGCCATTGGCGTTTGTATTGCATTCAAAGCCGCTACTATTCATGTGTCTTGTATGTGTGTCTAGTTACTACGTCTTTCATTATGCCTGGTTTAAAATAATGTATCTTTAAAACAGACAAAGGGTTTATGAGTCTCCCTGAAATTCACACACGAAGAATAAAAAATATCGCGTTTAAAAAGAATACAGAGATGCCGGCGATAGAAAACGGAGCGTCTTAAGTGCGCGCTATCACTGAACTAAACTCCCGATCGATAAGTTTGTCGGCGGCTTTTTAATTGTGTTAGGAAGAGCAAACAGTCCACAGTGTACATTTTAAAGGTCTGAGCAAAACAATCAGACGTGAGGATTAGGATTAGGATCCAGAACAGGAGCCTTTACTTCTTTATATACTGAGCTTTCGGGTGAACGTCAAAGTGAAAGACAAATTCGCAATTTTCACTTTTTGATTAAGGAACAAGAAAACACCATCCTTCGAGCTGGATTCAAACCAGGGACATAAGAAATGCCCACTGTTTTTGTCTATAGTCTTAAGATCTAGCAATTGAGCTATCGAGAGGTCGGAAAGTAAACGCTTTTTCACACGTGTAGCCCAATGTAGTGTAGTGTTCCTCTATTTAAATCCCAGTTCGACGTCAAAATACTCACTCCCATAGTCTCGTTCAGAAGAAGAAATGGACCAGGCTTCCACTGTATAAACGTCCAGAGTTCTTATAAAACGTTTGAAGGGACATCAGTGCAGACTGAAATTGACCCGTTTTCTAGTGGGATCAGGATCATATAAAACCTTTCTTTTGGATTGAGAAGAGGATCATGGAGACACTCAAAATATCCCTGTCTTTGCTTCTTTCAAGGATGAATGGAGTATTGAGCTGCAAGCATCGGTTTAAATCAAAACTCTCTGCTACTGCAGTTGCTTGTTTGAGAGTTTCTTCAAATCTTTCAACTGAACGTTGATATCAAGAGATATTGACGGTAATATCATAGGGACTTTGGTTTTCTTTTGATCGAAAATTGTATTAAAATACAAGCCTCTTTCACAGTTGTATACAGTAATACTTTCCCTTGCATCCTAAAATTTCTAAATACCACAAAGTTACAACATATGGAATAGCATTTATTTTAAAATGTATTTTAAAATTTGCATTTATTTAGAGCTATATTTAGAGCTTAGTAAAGATAGCATTGCTAATATTGATGGAGTAGAAATGTAAGATGAATTGATAGCTTTTTCTGAACTAAAAAAGTCCTACAACGCCTCCTGTAACAGTAGCGAGAGAACAAAGGTTTGAGGGTGGGTACCCACCTGTATAAGAATAGTATTCTGCCAGTGCTGTGGTAAAGCTGGTTAAAAGACTTGTTTCATAAAGAGGAAATCCTGGATCCGATTTCCAGCGGTACCTTTTTTTTTCCTGTCTTGTTTTACAGAACATGTAATTTGGGACACTCAAAGAGTTCTTGATTTGGTTTAATGCGTTTATTCATTTCCTTTGCAGAACAACTTGTTTTTTTTTAAATCATACAGCTTGCGAAAGATGAAATGCGAGCGAATTTTTTTGTTCACCAAAAGTATGTAAATGAAAAAAAGCGTAAGGTGCAAGCATTTCTGTGGTGCAATCGGTTAGCGTTTTCGGCTATTAATCCCCAGGTGGGTTTTTTGATCACACCCAGGGACGCACTTCTTCCTATAGTAAACATCATCACCGCAAAAATTTAATTGTTCCGCAAAACCTGAACTATTTTGATATTTGCAGTAGTAAACAATTGAGTACCAGAGTCAACATTACCGGGAATTTCCAATAATTACCGACATTGGCAACTTGCAAGCAGTTAGTATTCACCCATAGAATTATATGTTCCAGTGAATGAGGGAGAATTCACTTATGCTCCCGTTGCATCTTCAGCTAAAGTAATTTAAAAAACATTGCAAAATTGTTCGAGAACTTGTCAAGCAAAAACAACAGATCGCCGGAGTTCTATTTTAATATTTTCGTATTTTTACCTTAATTTGAATATAAATGTTAACATAAACGCTGTTCAATATAATGTAATGTTGTTGTACTTTTAAAATATTTTAGCTGAGGGTGAGAGGGGGGATATTACGCCTTGCCAAACATCTAAAATAACTGTAAAAGGGGATGGCATTTTAATAAAACTGGCAATCAAAAGAAAGTTACAATTTGTATGGTATTATACTCAATATCCCTCGATATTGAAGGTCAGATGAGGAATTTGAAGAAATTATCAAAGAAACAACGGCAATAGCAGAGGATGTTGATTTTGAACCAGTGTTTGCACCTCAATAATCCATCAATCTTCGCTTGACAGGCTTCCTCAAGATATTCGGTGTTCTATACAAATATCGACAATTAAGCGCAAATGTGACAAGAGGCAAAGACTGCGGTAGAGGAGGAATAAACTCCACACGATGACTGTATGTATACGTCTGTCTAATATTCGGCCCCTGCAGGGGCATCATATTCTCTGAACTGCCTGCCAGCGTGTGTACGGGCTTATAATTCAAGAATATCAATGGTCAGTCGCTTACAACGGGTGTTTGTGTTTGTATTATTTAGAGAATTGAAAAAACATTTTCTAAACTACAGCTCGAATGAAATTTAAAAAAGTTTATTTGTCTCTTTGCTGTAACAACTGTGCCAAAACTATTCAGATACATCAAAATAGCATCAGAATGTAACTAGATTTTATTGGATTTTAGGAAATGTATTTTTGCGCATTTCTCTATACAATCAGAATACCTTCCTGTTTTCACCGTGTTTATTGTTTCTGCCTATGATCTCGGAAAGAAAGACCCAGTATCTGTTCACCGAAATATTCCAGGAGTTTGATATGGTTTGAGAGGAGTGTATGAAGGTAATGAAGGAGGGAGGACACGCGCATTCCGCACGGGGAGCGCAGAGCAATGAGTCTGCAGCTCTCCGAGTCTTTTCTTATACAACCTCCCGGAGTCCGGACACAGCGTCTCCAGCCAGTGTTGAGGGTTTACAGTTCAGAAAACGGCTGTCTCGAGCAGAAACTGATCTTCCTGCTTTAGTTAAGGTTTGGTTATTGTGGGGGTTTAGCGCTTGTATCTCTCTTCTCTTACTAAACACTATCTACTGTAAAGTATATAAATAGAAGCAAAAATGCAGCTAAAATACTTCAGTAAGGCCGAGCAGATAGGAAAGTTTAATAAAAATGTTCTATGATCTATGTTCTAGTTGCCCATATTTTTTAAACTCTCTGTTCGAGCTCTGATTTAATCCTCTCGGCTCCTGCCGCTGTCACCGGGAGAGTGGCTGCATTCCGTAGGGCTACAGGCTGATTTCACAATGCCACATTTAATGAAATACAGGGGAAACCGCAGGGAAAACAATATGTTTTAATACGTCTTCTTCTGGATTTATATTTCGGTCTTTCACCTTTGAATGCATACCTTGACCGTAAATCTTTACTCGATTACAGGCACCCCAAACAGTTCTTAAGGGAGAAATCGAAGCCTATTTGACTTTCTGCTAATCACATTGAAGTGTTCACGAAGCATTTCCCTGCCCATCATGTGCCCGCAAGCCGGTTTCTCCGTTTTCTTCTTTCTGTCGTTGTCAGCGAGCACAAGAAGACAGGAAAAATGCAAGAGAGGGAAAAGCTGTCAGGAGTGGGATTTGAACCCACGCCTCTATGCAGAGACCAGAACACCCAAGCAATGGAAAGACAGGAGTCCTTGAGTCTGGCGCCTTAGACCACTCGGCCATCCTGACGAGATACGTCAATTGGTGTGATAAAAGCACCAGTAGTTCACAAAACTGAGAAATGCTTTGCTGGAGAAGCGCCACGTTGCCTAATGTTGCCTAAACGGATCGCGGAAATCAAATATTCGGATCGATTTAGAGTGTGCTTTACAGCCTTTGTGTAATATTTTAAATTGTTTTTAAAAAGTGTGTACTGTGTACTACGTTTAGGACTAGTTAGTGTGGTAGAATATGGAGATCATCTCCAGCTCTGAGCTCAACTGCAACAACAAGTCGTGCTGAACAAAGTCAGAGTTCAGCTGAACCTTTGCTCAGTGTGGTGCTCAGGACTCAGGAGTATTATTGTGGTTCTAATTAGCACAAACTGCAGGGGTCCTGAATCAGAACATTTCAATTTATCTGTTCAGTAAGTTAAAATGCAGGACACATTAAAATCGGATTATTACTGTGTCTCTGTCCCGTTTGTATATAACCGAATGTTTAAAAGATACCAGTAAGGACACACAACTACTAATGCGGTACTTATTGGAAATAGTCCCAAAACAAGTACGTCCGGCAGCTGGTAATAATTTTGCAGTGACACTTTGAAGATTTACACTCTATTTAAATATTAATTTACTAAATTTCAGTTCTCTTTTCTCACACTCCCTGGCATAACTGAACTCTCACTCTCGCATACTAAAGGCTTTACATGCATTAGCTATGATACAGATTCTAATAAAGACAGAATGAAACTGCTTGTTTTGTGTCTCATGGTGATCCTCTTCTCGATCCAAATGAAATGTTTAATATGATCCCTCGAGAAAGAAAGGTGTCAATTTCCGCCTGGAATGATTGATGCTCCATCAAACATTTTGTAATATCTCCAGAAGTTTATACAGTAGAATCCTGGTTTGTGGCTTAAATTCAAGGTAAACAAGACTAAGGAAACGAGTTGGAAACAATGTCGATCTGGGATTTAAATCATCCGGAACATTTCACTACATTGGGCAGTATGTGCCAGGGAGCAGTTCCTGACAACTGTTGATAGCTCAGTTGGTAGAGTGGAGGATTGTAGTGAAAACAAGAGGGAATCCTTAGGTTGCTGGCTTGACTCCGGCTCGAAGGAAGGTGCCCTTTGTGTATTTCATTCAAACAGTTAAAATAGCCGATCTTTTTTTCACTCAGACTTTGATCAAAAGCTCAATAAACGATGAAGCAGAGGCTCTTGTTCCGAATTCAGCTCACGTCTGATTGTCTTGTTTTGGCCAAGATCTGATCTTTGAATTCAGGGACTACTCTGTCTGCTTTGTACAGTAATTCAAAAGTAGATACAAATGTCACATTTTTATTGTAGATATAAAGGTGTTCTCTGTTTTCAAAGGATAGGTACTTAATTGGCTTTATGATTTGTTTTGATTTTGTATCGTTGTATTATTAAGTTTGTGCTTTTTGTGTTTTTAACATATTGTGAACTTATTTTTGAAACAAATGCTTACAAAGGCAGACATGGCACACATCTGTTTATACCAGCGGTGAATTGTATATTTTTATTAAGTAGAAGCTACTGCGCACTTCTGGGAGTATAACAGGTTCGATATAAAGTGGCAAAAATATATAAGGGGAAAATACCCCAGACTGGGTGTAAAGGCCTCGTTGTGACTGTTGTTTTATTGTTGAATACGGCATACTGTGCACGAAATGTTGCAGAAACACAATCTGATAGTTAAATAATTATTATTTTAATAATTTTGATAAGTATGAGGCCCCGGATCCAAATATTCAGTTCTGAATTTTTTAAACTTTTTTAACTAACTTTCACAATCGCGATAAACATTTTTTTAAGACCTTTTAAAAACTAGATATAGATATAGATAAAACTAGATAAAAAACATTAGCTTTATCGGTTTTTACATTAATCGATTTTGAATCAAATTTGATCTTTTTACATTGCATTTTACATTGAAATGTAGCATGCATACCTAATCCACCAACGGACAGAGCAATATTTTACGTTGCCTTCCAGAGCTTCCAACGTGTGATGGATTTGTATGGGTGTCTGTATGATACCACTACAGCACTGGCGCAGGTGCAAAATCCACTTTCACACAACTTTTTCAGTGTCTTCTCTCTCAAATGGACCGAAGCACAGGAGCCAATATTAGAGTGAACGACAGGTGTTTAAACAGAGGATGTTCCAATGTCTGGGACAACGCATTGTGATTTTGTATAAACGCAAATGGTTTCTCATTTAAAAGCCAACAATATTCTTTTTCTCCCTGGCGCTAATAAGCTACCACACATGCAAGCTGTTGTGTGAAAGAAAATTCATATGTCCATAGGAAGGCAGAATAAAATCCAGAACTGTGTTGGTGATATCGATAAACAGGGCTCATGTTCACAACAAAACTTTACTGTATAAAAAGTTAAAATTCGTACATATATTTTTTTATTATGCAAAGTGTCTGTTAAACCATTCATGAAGGATTTTTAGACAAAAAAACACACCATTATATGAGAAAATATATTTACTATATGTGCATTTAACTCACTTTATAAATTGTGAGCCGATATAAATTGTTGCCCCGCTTTTTTGTCATAAATACACAAGCTTGTTATGTCTTGTGTCAGAAATAAACTGCATGAAATTTGCTAAAGCAACAAAAAGTAAGCGCCACAAAGAAGACAAACATTTGCGTTTATAGTGCAGTTATCTCGAGCCTTTAAAATTACTTTAAATGCAATTTGTTTTTCTCTGTGGCTCTAAGGCTTTGTCATTTACTGTAGTTATTCAGGAGAATATTATGTTAATCGTATAGATGAAACGTTTAATATATTCAGGTGGGTAGCTACGTCAGCATGCGTATCTGCAAAGAACAAGTAATACTGTAGGTTTATTCCATGCTGAAAAGAGAAGAGAGAAAACAAACCTGAAGAAGGTTTCACAGCTGAAACGTTGTTTTTTCTGTCTTCTCTTTTCAGCATGGAATAAACCTATTGCTTGTTCCTTTAATATATTGTTCGGTTTGACTCAAAATGCTTTACTACTACAAGAGAGAATTATAGTATGGAGGATGAGACAAATTTATGATTTCTTGGAAGAAAATGTTTTTTCTTTGCATTCGAAATGAATCGAAACTTTAGCGCGACACACAAACCCTTTGCCTTTTTTAAAGATATAATATTTTTAAACAGACAAGTATAGAAAACGTTTTTTTTACTAAGCAATTTTGGCCGGGGGCAATGTATTACTAGTAGTGGCGCTGAGGTCACTATGGTACAGTTGAGCACCGTAAGATTAGGGCCAGTGATGTAATGTATAACGCATCTGACTTCGGATCAGAAGATTGTAGGTTTGACTCCTGCCTGGCTCATGTTGCTTTTTTAAAACGGTACTGTCTGAAGATCAGCTCCTGCTCTGAGCTCAATAGCAATGCAAAACTGTGCGTAACAAAGCTGGCGAGCAGCTGAAGTTGTGCTCAGTAGTCAGTACGGTGCTGAGGGTTCAGTACTGGCGTTGTTCTAATTAGCACGAACTGCAATGGCTCTGAATCTGATCATTTCTATGGAAGCCCATTTCCGCCAGGGAGTAAAAATAAAAACGCGCTATGGTATCTCAGAATTCCGACTTACTAACTGAGAATTGCGACTTAAAAACTCAGAATTCCGACTTTATATCTCACATTTGGGACTTATATTTCATTGTCTGTCCTTTTGTTATTGTAATGGATTCGGGTTCCAGGGCTTGTGCCCTCGCCGCTCCCACCCTAGTTTGTGCCTCACTGCATTGGCTCGAACCCAGGCCTTGCCAGCTGAGCTAAAGAAGAGTTTCTTTTTTAAGTAAAAAAGGACATACAATGGAAATATTTAAAAAGTATAAGTTTCAGCTTTTATAATTGTGAATTATTCTGGATGTGAAGTGTCTATTTCTGTATCTTATTTCATATTCTGTCTTCGTTTTTGTATTTCTGGTGTTTAAATAAAAAAAAAATTAAAAGCCCACCGTCCACTTTTCCATCCGTGTACTATGGAAGCCTCACTACCGGAAATGGGATTCCATAAAAATTAGTGTAATTAATTTGATTTTTATCAGGTCACTGTACAAGACAGGCCTTCAGGCTTATAGATCCTATGATCTTGTACGATTCATCAATATAGTGTAACGGAACGGCCAACATACATTTTGTAGTTCAGGTGGGTAGCTGCGTCAGCATGCGTAGGCTGCAAAGGAACAAGTAATAGGTTTATTCCATGCTGAAAAAAAGAAGAAAGAAAATATGTTTTGGCTGAAACGTACCAGTAAACTTTACATTAACAATACCAGCCAACGATACATTATCATTTCACACCGGTTCTACAGGAATCTACAGCAGAGCCCTGAGTTGACTCCCAGAGTCCCACTGAGCCCATAGAATTCCACATCACCCATCACTCCTGCACACAGTCCGCTGAGAGCGCCTGTCCATAAACTACTGGATTGAGAATGGGATCAAATAATTCCCCATTTTCTTAATTCTACATCAAAGGACTGTTAAAGGTCTATTTGAAGGCATCAATTCGTATTCTTAAACCAGATGAACGCCTGGAATAAGTTAATATTACTTATAAATAGTCGTGCTACAATACTCCAGTTGAAGGCACGCTTCTAGCTTTGTGGTACTCTGGTGCGTCACAAATTTATGTTTGAATTTCTGTGGATGAACTACTATAGGTGTACCCTCGCTCACTTTCTTTAGCGACAGTCGTTGCTCTTCATCTGAGTGATGTATTTGCCTGTTTTTCAGTTCACTTCCCTGCAAGGAATATTTACCTCAGAGCTCTCTTTCGCAGACTGCAGGCACTATGTTTGTTAACAGGTGTTACAGTGATGACATCTTTCTGTATGATCAGGACAGGAGCTGCAGGTCCACTGTGTTGTGGCTGCAGTACAATTTTAGCTTATTATTATAATACTTTTTAACAGCGACAGATTCTTAAGATCACGAGGTGTTTATATTATTTCAGTATTAAGCTGTTACTACATTCGGAACTGTCCCATAGGATTCAGTGTTCCGTTAGTTTGGCACTAAACTGCTTAGTCTATTGCAGGAATTGTACTTAGTCCTGTCCTGTAGTGTCCTCTAGAGAGCAGCAGCTGTTTCCTTGGGCTCATTGCAATTGGGAACATTGTGATTACTGAGCAGGGGACTAAAGTCAGCAGACGAGCGAGTTGCAAATCGGTATTAATCTGGCGTACAGAGCTGCATGCTTATCTCTGGATCATCTCCAGTTAATGTGATGCTGTTCTTACCTTGCAATTGACCCAATCTGACTACTGGCACCAACAACCCTGTTATTACAAATAAACTTCTTGTGTACCTACCGTGATACATAAGTTTGGTGGAGAGGTTTGGCAGCCCATATTCAGTCAAAGGTGTGTGTGCAGATCACTGTGATATACAGGCATCAACAAACTGACAAATACAATATTAAATATTTAACTGATAAAACCCAAATGAACCAAACCTGAATAAATTAGTGGTGGAAAGGAGTCTTTTTATACATCAAAAGCTCTCTGATTCTTTGGTAAGAACGATGGGTATATAACCCATTGTCCTCAATATTAGAAATGAATCCTTGAGCACTGCCGTTGTACCAACGGTCCTCAAAAGTACTGCCATTACCCCCTTCCCATAAAAGCCTTACATTAACCTTTCTTGCATAAACTATAGAACGTGCCTTCACATTTCAGTTGCACCTCAGAAGCAGTTTAATCTATTATCACTCTACTCCTTCATAACCTTCGGTCTTCTAATTCTGGTCTCCTAACTGTCCCCCAAGCCCCTCTACACTGTATGGGTGACAGGGCCTTCTCCTGTTATGCCACCAGACTCTGGAACTCTCTGCCCAAGGGTAGCAGAGTCACCTTCCCTAAACTCCTTCAAATTCAGACTCAACACCTTGCTCCGTAGAAGAGCCTTTACTGAACTGGTTCCATTCTTTACCACTCTGCTTCTACTTTTCTTAGTACCACCATCCATGGTCTCCTCTGTCTATTGGAATTGTTTTATCCTGTGTATTCTTATAATTATGTCAAGTGCTTTGAGAAGCCACCTTTGGAACCATTATATAAAATAGTTTATCCTAAATCCTTGAAGCTTTAATAGGGCAGTGCAGTAGGGCTAAAAATTGACAGTGTTAGTGGGCCAGCAGGATTTGTGCAAGTTACAGGTAGTCACAAAGGAAGACTAGGATTCACTTGAAATCCATGACACGGGACACTGAAACAGTGGAGAGGCTTTGTGTAGTAAGCGTTCAGTCTCAATCTACACAGTCTGTGCTGCTGGTAGAGGTGGTTGTGAACACCTGTCTTCCCAGTCAAGTACTGGGATCTCCAGTCACGATCCTAATACTTCTCATAACTGTCCACTACCACTGCTGTGAAACCAACACCCATAAGACAAGACCTCCGAGATTCTAACTGCACCATTATTCACTGATGTTTTAGCACCAGTATTGTTCCTCTGCTAAGGAAGGGAAGGCCTACTTTACACCAAGCCCCTGTTGACAATTCCTTCCTTGTGTTTCTTTTAGTCAGTTAGTGCAGCCTAGAATAGGACACCAGATCTCACTCTTACTGAGCACTACAGTAGCAACTCACACTCCATAAGCACTACCCCTCTCAGAAATGGGAGGATTTCCAGTATATTGAACACCTGTCTCTCCCACAGTAAAAAAAGTCACACTGCCCTGCCTAAGGAATAATGCAGCCATCTTTGCCCAGTACAATGCTTTATTACTCCAGCCATTTTCAGTCCTCATTGGCAGCAAGACAGGAAGCATTCTTGATAGGGGAACCCCCACAAATACTTCCATTGATTAGTGGGTCTCACTTCCCTTGAATTCCTCCATCCCATTCAAACCTATAAACCATAAAGAAACAAGGGCAAGCAGAAGGGTCTTTCACAGCTTTATTGAGATGTTGCCATTACAAGGCAAGTGGAGGCAGGAGAGTCACAAGGGCCAGGCTAGAGCCTTCATTCAGACACCTGGGGAGGAAGAAGGAGAACAATCCAGCTACACTGCAGGACACCCACCCCTACTGGGGCTCCTCCTGCCAGACCCTACCTGTCCACTGGCCAACATCTCCAAAGTCCTCTGCTCCCTCCACATCCTCACTGGTGCTCTCAGCATCTTCACTGGAGCTCTGAGGGTCTCCTTCCTCATCCTCAGTTCAGTCAGCTCCCACATCCAGAGGAGTTTCTACTGGTGCCACAGCCACCCGACTGCTGGTCACCAGGCTCCTGGTACCTGTGGACAAGCAGCACCCAGGAGTGAGGGATCCGCTATACCCAGAGTCCCACAGTGATGCTACTCATCTAAACAGTCCCTTTGTCCAGCATGGGATCATTCCTCAGTTGTCCAAGCATGGTTGTCTCTTGGGCAGAGATGCAATCCACAAGGGATAGAGAACCAGACCCACCTTCATTCCAGCTGCCAGCACACCTGGACTCACAGCAGGCACAGACCTCATGGTCACCATACAGTTCCTCCCACCTGGAGGAGAGGACAGGTGAGGCCTCCACCTGGCATGTCCCAGAGCACCCTCAGCAGGCTCCTTGCAGAAGTACCTCTTAGCCTCCCTGCTGTTGCTTTAGCAGGAGCCACAGCCATGACACAGTGCATGTACAGCTCAGTCACTTCATGCTGCAAGAGGGAAGGTCACAGCATTAAGGGATCAAGGCCAATAGAGGGACAGAGAAGGACCTTCTGCCATCAGTGAAGGCAAGCTGGCAGCTCTAGGCACTACAGCTGCCACAGTCTGGTTCACATCTAGATCATGGATGGAAAAGCAGACAATGGATCAGTAGAGCAAGAAGGCTGAGCAGCCTTTGAGAGCAGTACCTTCCTGGACAGCTTCTTCTGGAAGAGGAAGGCATCAATTGTGAAGCGGAGCACATCCTTCTGCTTGGAGGGGACAAACCTGGACAGGCAGCCATCTGCCTTGCTGTCCACCATGCACCTGGGGACAAGGACAAGGATGAACCCCTGCAGGCTCTCAGGGCTCCTGCCCACCTCCCCTCCCAGAAGGGGCCGTACCCCAAGTTGTCGATCATGGGGAAACGGGTCTGGTTTCTCCGTTACGTAACACGAGTGGATGTACAGCCTCTGCTCCGCTGTGGCAAAGTAGGCAGTGGCCTGGAAGTACATGGGCTGACCCAGGAAGTACTCATCCTTAGGAGAGAGAGAGAGAAATAGAATTACACCTGAACACAGCACCCCCTGCAGGCAGGTGGAGCCACTCGCTCAAGGAGCTTACAGTTGGTGGTGAGCAGGACAAAGCTGTGTTTGTTCTTCAGGTCCTTGAAGAAGGTCTTTCTCCTGGCCCACGGGGGGACATAGCCAACCTTGTAGGAGTAGTGGAACCTGCAGGACAGAGGTGGTGAGGGGCTTCTGGACAGTTTCCCAGCAGCTTCTAAGTCCCAGCCAGCCGGCCCGGCGGAGATCAGTGCGGGGAGCCCGGCCCCTGCGCACAGGCACAGCACAAAGAGAAACGAGCGCATTGCCAAATTGACGTCCCGCTAAACTGCTACAGAAGTAAGACATGTAAACCACCAAACTATGTTGAAACAAGAGAGCATGGAGTGTGAATGCGGTGACTAGCAGGACTATGCTACCACACACATGGTCGCACTACCGCTCAATCAACACAATCAATTACACACAGAGACCCGGATTGTTCTCAGCGTCTAATTAGAACCTGCTTCCAGTCTGAGGCGGGACTCCGTGAAGCCGCCTGAACACTTTCCCGTGTGTATCTGACCCCAGCGGAGGAGTTCCACGTAATTTCGACAGAATTAAATCACCCACACGTGTAAAATTTGCTCAGATTAATTTATTGTTCAATTAGTTTCTAATTTCCAAGGACAGTGTGTTAAACTCGCTGTCAGACAGAGTACGGAACATGCGACACGTCCGTCCACACTTTCTTTTATCGAGGGGGCTGTTCTATCAACACTTACCGCAATGAAAATAATTTTACTAATTTTCATGTGTAATTGCATGTCATATTAAAATGTGTAATACAAGCATTTCTTTGCTTCCCAGTTAAGAAATACTGATCAGCTTTTGACATGTTCTGATAATAATTTGTCTGATTTCTCAGAGATTGCTTTTGCTTCGCAGCACTGAGAACCTATGGAAGCCCGTTTCCTCCAGGGAGTAAAAGAAAACGCACTATGGTATCTCAGAATTGTGACTTTGAATCTCAGAATTGCGACCTAAAAACTCAGAATTTTGACTTTATATCTCACACATGCGACTTCGAAATAGCCCATATTTCATTGTCTGTCCTTTTGTTATTGTAACGGATTCGGGTTCTAGGGCTTGTGCCCTCGCCGCTCCCACCCTACTAACTGTATTAGCTTGAATCCAGGCCTTGCTAGCTGAGCTAAAGAACATTTTAGATATAAAGTCGGAGTTCTGAGTTACTAAGTCGCAATTTTGAGTTACTTAGTCGGAATTCTGCGATACCATAGCGCGTTTTTTTAACTCCCTGGCAGAAACGGGCTTTCATACATTTCAATTAGTCTGATCAGTGTAGGACAAGTTAATGTAGAACCATTGCTATGTCTGTCTATAAATGAATGTCTTTGACAACTTAATGTTAGTTTTTAATTTAGTTTTACGATGTAGGTCATGCGTTAACATATGCACGAGCATACGAAATGTCTCCCTCCTGATTCAGCTCATGCTCCATAGGAGAGAAGAGATTCCCCCTGCTTCTCGTACAATCATATCAGAACAGAAGCCCGTCTCACCCGGCTCTGATTCAAGAGCAACTCACATCTTTAGCCCCTTTTTTTATTCGTGATCGTAATTTTCTTAAGTTATTATCAATATTGAACTTTTTCTAAATAAAACGACAAAAATCAAACATACAAAGTATTAGGAGTTGACAGGGTGCCCCTTTGGAATAGTCGTCAGAAAATGTGAGAAAAGGAAAGTTACCTAAGCTCTCACACACAGCATTAGAGATTGGAATCTGATTGTAAAAAAAAAACTACCTGTCTCCCCTTCATTTAACGGTGCTGTTGTTTTTATTTTACATATTGTAGCATTTTAATGAATTGTTAAAAGATTGATACACAAATCGCTAAATAAGAAAACGTAAAAACCCAACTGTAAGCAATTGACCATTCATATTCCTTAATTTTAAATCCCTGTGTTTATCTGTGTCCAAGTGCCTGGTGCAGCTATTTTGAAAGCAGAGTCTATGATTTATTGCGGAAGCGCATTGTTGCCACCCAGGAAAAAAATCTTAATTAATAAATACCAAATTATCTCCTAATTGCGAGATAGCAACGATATCATATGTGTGTATGAACAACCTGTTATATTTGCAATGGCAGTACCTACAGCCTATCGAAAGGTTTGCTGGCACTGTGGGTTTAATTTTCCTGACAATGTGCACGCTGAGAAATGCGCACGGACTGACTTTCTTCTCGCAATGAAAATGTTAACGTTTGTAGCTCATGTAAACACAGTTTTAACCATTAGCACACTCATATATATCCTGAATCAATAACGAATGTGACCTTGAATCCATTGTACCGCTTCAAACTGAAAGTCAGATATTTAGTCTCAAAACTACATAACTCAGGATTTTTTTTTCCTTGATGGCAGCATTGGCTTCTGTAGTTTAGATTCAACCACTGAAGAGGTTGGTTTTGCGTTTTTAGCTATTGAACATAACTGGTAAGTTTAAGTCAGTTCTTGTTACTCTTCCCGCTCGAAAGAGCTGTATTAATACCGGCGCACCTGTCTCCACAGGAAAGTTATTGCTGTTCCAAAACCAATGTACTGCAGCTTCTGGCCACGTGTTCCTGCTGTCAGCCTGTGATACCATGTTCCTCCACCGCTAGAAATATTACTGCTCTAGTACAGTAGTAAAAGAGGAAACAAATGCAAACACCATTTAGAAAAAAACACACACGTCTCAGGCCTTAACCATGACAAGGATAGGATTTGAACCTAGACGAACAGAGCACAATGAATTAGCAATCCAAAAAGTGACTCATGTTTAATTTTCTTTTCGCTTGCTCGATTTGTAGTACGCTCCTCAATCCTTACAACCGCTAAACAAAACAACTTCATGTGCCACAGCATTCTGCTGCAGGTACGGTTTGCACCGTGTATTAGGCGAACCCGAATGAAATATTTCAAATATGTGAAGAATTTCATGAAACCTGAAAAAAGATCACAGCCAATGTCAACAATTTAGAGCCTGTAGGCAGCTTCAACAGAACAAAACGATCTGAAGCCGCAATTCTTTCATAGAGTGTATTGTGACACTCTAACCACGTTGTTGCTATTACTGCTACATCTGCTGTCGTTGGTTAAAACTCTACTCAGCGGGCAAGTAAAGTTGTACAAAAGACTACTTTGAGCCGTCCAAATTCCATTATGTGAATTTAAGTTTTTTTTAATAATAGCATTAGTAATACAATGCGTGCTCAGAAATGTTACTTATTAGCTTATGAAGCAACAGTGTTTCGACCATTTGCGGTCTTCAAAAAGTAAACGCTGAAGTTTTTGTACTTCCTTGTGAGCAGATCACCTTTGATTTAGAAAAGGAAAACTTACTCCCCTGTTGCTTTCATTGCAATATCTGAATCGAGACCCAAGCGCTAAGAAAGCTGAATAACGCAAAAGACATATTCCCGATTTTAATTTAGATACACATTTTCTAATGCAGCTTTCATTACAAGACAGTCTATTTCTCGAAAGCGTGTTATGTAAAAAAGAGAAAAACGAAAATATATGGATGACAATCTTTCAAAGATTAAGATTTTACTTTTGAGAAATTGTCATCTTATGTATCTAGACGCTTTTCAACCGCTGGTTTTGGAACTTTGTTGTGCTTCCTGAATCATTTTCAGTGTTATAAACTGGGTGTAGAGGGAGCGATCAGTGTAGAATAGTTGATAGGTTGGAGCTGTTCAGACTACTCTCGTTATTTCTCAAATGCTCATATCATTTTTCTTTCACGCTACGACGCGAGTGTGTACATGTGTTTGGTTTTCGTTTCACTGATTCTCATTGAAGATTTGGGAATTAACGACGGAAGAATCAGTTGCCTCGGAAAGCAGAAGCTTTGGTTCACAACGATCTTGAAGACACGCCCATGTAGTGCAGCGTGTGATATTTGTACTATAAAAGACCAAGTGCTCAAAGTGACGTCTGCGTTTACCGTTTAAACTTTTCATCTCGGGCGCACTTTTAGAAAGCAAAGATAGAGCAGTTGTGTTGAATCACACTATGACAGTCGTCAGCAGAGTGGCGCAGCGGGAGCGTGCTGGGCCCATAACCCAGAGGTCGATAGATCGAAACCATCCTCTGCTATACACACCGTCAGTTTAATGATGATTTTTGATTTTTTTGTCTCTCGTGTGTGTGCAAGCTTCACACTTACTGTATTCGTTAATCTTTACCAATAGCAGATGCCCCAATGTATCTTTGGTTGTTCTGAGATCCTTGATAGTTTCCTCAAATCCTTCAAATGAACATCCATATCAAATCAATTATGTTTATATTTATTACAATTAAGGTACATATACAAAATATCAACGCACATTTGTATAATGCTCATTTAATGATTGTCAAGGATTGTCAAGTTCTCCAACAAATCTGTGATCTAATTTTAAAATATTTTTGCTAAGGATACAACGGGTGTATAAATGAATTCTCCTGACAGCCAGTTGAAGATAAAATTTGACACGTGAAAATGGTTCTCTTGAACATTGACTTAGGTACTTAATTGTTTACATGTAGTTCCACACGAGTAAAATGCACATTTCCTGCAAAGATCAAGAGGGTTTACAAAGAAATCCCATCAAGTTTAAGAAGAGATTATGGTTATAGCAGAACAATTTGAAGCACATCCCTGAGTGGGTTTGAACCACCAGCCCTTTGTTTAATAGCTGCACAGAAACACACTCCCGTTGTTTTTTGACATTCACACGTTTGTAGCTAAAATAAAATACTGACATTTTCCTGCCAGCCAGCAGTATTTCTCCTGCACTGACCATGAATAACCAATAACTTTATTTCATCTTTCGCAGGCTGTAATCTACAGAAAAGGAAGTGAATACTTGTATTAAGCTAAATCAAGCCGAAGGAAATGCCAGCCGTTGTTTTTCTCCACTTTTCGTTAAAAGGAGAAAAATCACTGGCATTTTCCTGCGGTATTTCTTCGGTCCTGATAAGCAAGACTTGTATTTTATCTTTCATAAGTTGTTTGAATTTCTTGAAGTTCAGAAACAACTTGTTCCAGCAAAGAAATGAACACTTGCTTCAAAATAAATCAAGACGTATGTCTCACTCGCTGTGTGTGCTCTTATCTGTCCATCTCTCTCTCCTCTTCTCTCTGGCAGTCTGTGCAGAGTATCTGAAGGGGATGTAACACCCCTTGGCAAATAAGAAAAATTCTGAGGCAGAATAAAAAAAAAAACATTATTCTCTTCTCAGTCAGATTCACAGCTTAGACTCACACTCAGACAGAAGCTCAACTCCGTACTGCTCTCTATCCTAACAATCCAGAACCAGACGATATTCAGACAATCAGTGCTGCTACATGAACAATATCAGACAGAACAGCCTGGACTCATGTCACATTTCCCCCTTTTATCCTTCCTCCCAGCCCTCTTAGAGACATAAAAGAGCTCCTGGTTCTCCTCTCTGTGAACTGGGCTCAGGGGTCACTGATCTGTCAGCTGTGGGCTCTGTTCCAGGTCAGAAGCAAGAAGCTTCTATTAACCCTTTCCAGGACTTCCTTCCCTTCAGTATTACTTTCTTTACTGTATATCAGCCTCCAAACATGTTTTTTAAGTGTTTTATAACACAAGTGAGTGTGGAATTATATTAGTATTTATGTAATAAACAGCAGCATTGACACTCTGATCAGTATATTGATTGTTAGTAGCCAATGGGCCGATGGTCGTGACTACAATAGTGACCAGTTGACCAGTCTGTATCTCTGAGCAGTGCTCTGGTGATTCTACACCAGACCTGGGAATCAGCTGCTCTCACAAGTGTCTCACAGACAGTCTTATAAATGTGCAATTAGATGAAGTCTTGTAACAGTTATACAGTTAATTTAAATCATCAGACTACCTATAGAGCTGAGAGCTGGGTGGAAATGAAACCAGGATACACATTTTAACCTCCAGGAACATGAGTCTGATCCTCCTAGGTTCTATACTCTGATGATTCGTGTAAAACCCTTAAAAGCACTTATTTCAGGGACTCGTGCTCGTTCTCTACTGCTCCACGTGGGTACGCTTTGTAACGCATTAATCTGTGAAGTAAACTTTTTTTTCTGTTTAATGAATTTCATTCCTCGGTTTGTCGCTCTCCTCCTCCAACTGTTATAAATTGCCTCTCTTCACAGCCCATTTTTTTTGGGGGGAGATGTTATATTTGTATGAAAAGCCCTCCGGGCTCCGGACAGGAGTCTCCTCCAGCAGAGACGCGCTCTTTTTTTAATTAAACGTATGGAATTTACAAATATAACTACAACCAGAGGAACAGAAACAGGTACAAGAGAAAAAAAACACAACAGAAAAAAACAGGTAATGGAGTAAATTATGTGATCAAATTGTATTTTTACATATATGTTTTCCTGGCTTTATTATTTCTCAATTATTTATAGAATTTAGTGTTTCAACATGCATGCATTTCCTGTTTAAAATAAAAATCAGCACTCACTTTTTTACAAAACGAAAAAGACGCTTTTCTTTTTGCAACATTTCGAGTACCTCTGGCATTCCTGAAAAAGACACACAAAAACAGCAGAGACGCACTATGCTCTGTCAGAATAAGTGCTGTGACGTCACAGAATCCAGCCAGAGAGCGGGGATCAGAGAGAGAAAGAGTGCGGGAGGCGCACGGAGCGCACGGAGAAGAGTTATTGATCACTTATCTATCGACAACCAATTATCTCAACTGAAGAACCGTAGAAAAATCGATTAACTTCACCAATTGGTGAGTACTGATTCTTTTCTTGATCCTGTTTAAATATCTAAAAAACAGTTAATAAATAATAATAATAATTGCTTACACTTATATAGCGCTTTCTGGACACTCCACTCAAAGCGCTTTACAGGTAATGGGATTCCCCTCCACCACCACCAATGTGCAGCATCCACCTGGATGATGCGACGGCAGCCATAGTGCGCCAGAACGCTCACCACACATCAGCTATCAGTGGGGAGGAGAGCAGAGTAATGTAGCCAATTCATAGATAGATAGGGTTAATAATGTTCAATCTGAAAATAAACAATGATTATTCATATTATTATTTAGGTAACTGTATCCTAGAGCTAGAAAATTATATTTCAAGTTCATAAATGTATGTAAGTAACAGTTTAAATGCATTTTTCCAGTGTTTATAAATCATAAGAATGGTAACCAAGGCGACAGGCGCTCCGTCACTGCACGCGTTTAAGTGTCTCGCATTTGTCACAGAGAGCGGTGTGACGTCACGGGCAGCAACTAATACTAATATCAGTGTCTTCATGTTAATATTAGTGAGAGTACAACTGGTAGTTTTAATGCTAGTGTTCATGTGAGTATTAATGACAGTGGCACTACTGATTGTTTTAGTTTTAATGTTCATATTCATGTTAATATTAATTATAATTATTGTGTTACTGTTAGAGTATTAACACTAGTAGTAATGTTAGTTTTAGTAACAACATTACTGTTATTATTAGTAGTTTGTGTCAGTTTTAGTGATAGTGTTACTGTTGTAGTATTAGTAGTATTTATATTTGTTTTAGTTATTGTGTATCTGTGGATAAGTGTGTTTGTGGTATCTGTGCGTGTGTGGGTGCATGTCTGTGCATGTGTGGTGTCTATGCGTGTGTGGGCTGTTAGTGTGTGAGCGTGTGAGGTCTCTGAGTGTTTGGTGTCTATAAGTGTGTGTCTGTGAGTATGCGTAGTGTCTGTTTCTGTGAATGCATGCCTTTGAATGTGTGTGTATGGTGTGTGTCTGTGAGTGTGTGGTTTCTGTCAGTGGGTAGTTTTATATTTGTAAGTGTATGTGTTGGTATGTCTGTTAGTGTGTGTAGTGCCTGCGTCTATGTGAGTATTAATGATGATAGCATGTGTGAGTGTATATATGTGAGTGTGTAAGTGTCTGATTGTGTGTATAAATGTGTGATGTGTCTGTGAGTGTAAATGTGTGTGAGAGTGTAGGTGTACAGTATATCTATCAGTGTGTGTGAATGTGTGTGTAGGTGGGCTTGGGTTCCACTGGTGTGTCTGACAGAAGTGACCCATCAACAGGTGTTGAGTTCCAGAGCCGCTTGCAAATAAAAACACTTTCTAGAGTCCAGACCAACATCCAGAGAGCTGTGAGTTCTCTGTTTTTATCAGTATTAGTAATAATGTCAGAAGTAATTCCCACGCAAATGATTATTAACCAAGACAGACATCAGAAAATATCGCCTTTGCAGTGATGTCACACCTCTTCTTCATAAATTTTCTTTAATGACAGGACATTTCTGTGTCTGAGTGTCTGCTGCAAATAGCGCGACAAGCCATTTCTCTCCAATATTTTCTGGTGCAGTTATTTATCGCATACAAAATATTATTCTCATTAAGAATATTTTACCTGCAAAGTTACAGTGAAAATGCTACGGCGAATGAACTTTTTATGAGTGAAAAACATTCAGAAGACTTAATGGCTCCAGGGGAGGCTTGAACTTATAACCTCAGCATGACTCCACTGTACACAGCTATATAAGTAACACAGACTGACTGATTGTACCACTAGACCTGTGTAAGGCAGGCTTTTACCCAGATTGTAAAACTGGCACAAATGCAGGGTGAAACATGGGGTTTTGGATGTGGATTCATCTCCACATGGGGGAAAGGGATAGTAAAATATCAAGGAAAATATAAGAGAAGAAAATAAAATATATGTGCTCACTTCAAAGTAGGAAGAGGTAGAGAAGCAAAACAGCTTTGCAAATAATGTGAAGCGACATTGTTTTGTGTCTATCTGCTCACAAATTTCGCTTCATGTGCCTTAAGCTGTGCAATTTGTATGGTTGTTGGATGAGATTGGTTTCTTCAACAGCCCGGTCAATTGCCAGTGGAGAGCTTGCCATTAACACCTTCATGAAGACTCCTTTAATTGTCAAGGCACCTCCTTTGCATAGAATAGTAGCACCAACACTAAGAGAAAGGATGAGAAGTGTCTTTTATCAAGCTATTGCAGTGTTTGTTTGACTGAGGATCCTCTTGTGCTGAACTGGCTCCTGGAGAAGTGTAGTGCAGTAAAAGAGAAGGATTGTGTCACTCAAGACTGTCACAGAACAGAACAATACAATTACAATACTTTTATGAGAGTAAATATTACCGGTGAAACACAGTTTTTATAATGGTGAAAACAGGAGCACCTTCTCTGCATTTTTGACTGAAATATTTAAACGACAAGAAATACTATCACTATGCAATTCATGAATGCAATTGAGCTCCTCTAAATGTTCTAGTCTGATGAAACAATGTATAGAATTAGGTGACAATATTGGAATTAATTCAAATGCACAAGATAAAGTTTCAGCAACAAAAATGTGCTCGAAAATATTTTACAAAAAAGAAACCTTACATTCACCTTAAACAACATTCACCCTCTACGTTAGCAGAGAACAGTAGGACAGATAGTTAGTGTCACTGGACACTGCGTCACAGAGGCCAATCTCTTCTCCCTCATTATGCAGGCTTACCCACTCATGATGAACTGTCCTCCAGTGATAGTCAGTTGCCATCACCGACTCAGATTTCAGACTCAGGTCATGTACATATTATACCTTAATTGTACCTGCCACTGCATTACAATAATTTGATCAAAACACCTGCTAGACAATTATCAAATATTTCCTTTCTTCTTTTAGCAGATAAAAAATAAGTATTTATTCCTTTCCTCTCCTACCAGTCTTTGCAAGCCACCCAGTTTTCTCTGAGCCAGTGTGAGGTATGAGGCAGTCAGGGCTAATGCAGCCGAGCACTCTAAAGAGCTGGATTAAAGGTCCAGACTCTTTGGGGACGTAAGTTGGAATCCCACTGCTGCCAAATATCTCCAACTATCTCTGTGTTAAGAAGCACTTAATTTTTTGTTGTTACATCCCTTTGATTTAAACCAATTTCATACCAATACATTTAAATAACCACACTGTTCTTACGGCATGGCTTTGTCTGGCAAAAAAATAACATGACATCTCCTTTAAAACACACATTTTCTACAGAGGGAAAAGGAGAACTCGTGCCATTCAACCTTATAGCGTGATGTCATTTTCTCACGCTAATTTTTAGATGCTTGTGATCGAATCTATGATCCTTATGAGTGCGCTCACCCTCCATAAAGGTACCACAGATATAATGTGCCACGTTTTTAGAGAATTGCTTTAAATACAGGTCAGAAGAAGGCGACAAAATGTCCGCTAGGCAGTTCAGCGATGTCAACTGTGTTCTCTGTTGTTTAGGTGTAGAGTGCCAGCCGTTACAACCAGGAACCACACAGTTTCAGGCATCAAAAAGACTTCCCCGAACCCTGATCCTGTCCTTACTCCGATGATGGCATTCAGACATTTCCTGCAACAAAGTGATGATATGGTCTTCAACAACACACGTGAAAAGCTTGTTCCCTACCCCTGCAGTCCTTCTCAAAGAAGGACCAAGTGTGCTCAGTGTTAAATGCACTGTTCATTATTAATAATAATAATAATAAACTTTACTTTATATAGCACCTTTAAAGGTGGCTTCTCAAAGCACTTTGCAGAATTAGAACAATACAATGAAAAAATACACAAGATAAGCAGGATGAGAATACACAGTTAAAGGAGACAGTACAGATGCAGCCATTCAAAGTGCGCGGTACAGACACCGCGGTACAGATACCGCAGGTATGATGACACGGGGTACCGCGGTGCGTGATTGGTTGACCGACAGGGGGACTCGTGGTCCGTTGGTCTGTCGTAGAAAGACTTACTGTAAACGTCTTTACTGTGCCCGTTGTAGATATTGAATTTTACCACTGAAGGGAAATCTTAGTAGCTGAGCATAAAAAGAATAGGAGCATACTGTAATGCGTGTGAAGGCCTTAAACGATATTAATTTTGGAACGTAAACATACAGTATATAGCTGGTCTTGGTACTTTAAAGAAAAAAATACACACCAGTATTCCATTTCTCCTTAAACATTGTAAGCTTCGAAGTCTTTAACTAACGTGATACCGGAGTCAACAAGCATACTTTTAGAATTTGATTAAAAGGGAATATAATATGGAATCGCGTATCTAAAGAATTTAATAACGGTATGATTATATCCGTGTACTGCGGCAGAGCTGTGTAGGGCTGTTTCGCCTGCCTGCCTGATCATGTGAACTGTCTTGTAGCCTACTGGTCTAGGTGCGTGACTACCAACTGGCAGGTTGTGTGTTCAAATCCAGCTGGTGCTGGACTTTTCATTTTTATTTATTTATTTTTTAATCGCGTAACATAAACATATTACTGTATGCAAACTGTACTGTATACAGTATGTATATGTATATTTAATGTCTTAACTGTGCCCGTTTAATTGAATTAAAAAAAATTATTTAACACGAACATTAAGCTGTTTACATCTTCCGCCTGAGAACAGTCACCCGTTGCTACCCAACGCAGAATGGTGATTGGCTGACACTATCTGACACCCCTCTGATTGGAGAAAAAAGACGTGCTGGTTTGCTATACACACTGTGCCAGGAAGAGGATTTCTTTCTATTCAAAACGTGTATTTTAAAAGTTTAAGAAGTAAAAACCTTACAGCGTACACAGATTTCTAAACTGATCAGGATTGTTATCTTTGTCTTATGCATAATAATGTTCACCGCTCTGTCCAGCAAATTAATAATAAACTTTATTTTATATAGCGTTTTAAACGAATATGTAATTAGATTGCTCATAAACCTAATCACTTGCTTTTTCTTTTTATTTAGGCTCAGATTTCAACTATAGATCGTATTATTAATAACCATAATAACAACCAACCAACAAAAACAACCATATAAACATAATGGTGGTGCTGGACCTTCCAGTTTTATTTATTTTTTAATCGCGTAACATAAACATATTACCGTATGCAAACTGTACTGTATACAATATGTATATGTATATTTAATGTCTTAACTGTGCCCGTTTAAGTATTGAATATTCATATCTAATTTTACCACTGAAGGGAAATCTTAACATAAACATACGGTATATGGCTGGTCTCGGTACTTTAAAGAAAAAAATACACACCGGTATTCCATTTCTCCCTAAACATTGTAAGCTTCGAAGTCTTTAACTAACGTGATACCGGAGTCAACAAGCATACTTTTAGAATTTGATTAAAAGGGAATATAATATGGAATCGCGTATCTCAAGAATTTAAAGACCAGACAATCGCAAACTCGTTTTCAATAAAATTATTTTATTCATTCAGCAGTTTGTGAGAGGGACATCCAGCAGGGAGAGACACACACACCGGTTTTCATTGACAAAATTGTTTTTTTTTCAATTCCTCTTGTCTAACAGGAATGTTTTGTTTGTGGACAGACTGTTAGACAAGAGGAAAAGACCGCCTCTTCCTACGAAGCATTTCGTTGATCCGATCACGAATTATTTTTCAGTCGTACGCAGCAAGGGTTGAGAATCTCCGATTCACCATCGTACTAATGGTTTCCCGGAGATTGCAAGGCAAGGCACTTTTGCCTCTGGACCCATCGAAATTTACAGACGTGGTCCACCCCCAGTAAATTTCAAAAGTCACAAGATTTCGAAACACGAGGGCGGCGTAGCGGTCGGCTCTTGCTTTCCCGTCTATGCCGATGCACTGCAAGTACAACCCCCCCTCCATCTCCTGGGTGATGGGTAGCAGTTGGACATCTGGGAGAATTATTCGTCCCACTGGCATCTGTGAATTCCGCTGTGCTTCCTGGGGGGAGATAGCCGGCGGGGACAGCATCAACAGATTCCTGCGCGGTGGTGAACTGAGAGGCCGGGATGGAGTGTCCTGAGGCGGTGTGTGCTCTGCGGGGGGCAGAGCTTCCGCCAGGCATTGCAGCCTGCGCGGCGGGGAGAGGCACTTTTCAGGAGACAGCTGCTCAACTGTTTGACTGCTGGAACTCTAGCCTCCCAATCCTCCCCAGTAATGCATCGTAATGCTCCCGCTGCTGCCGAAATGTCTCCATACAGGTGCTGCTTCTACAGGTTGGCACCCTGGCCAGTGGCCGAGAGCAGAGACCCACGGCCTGTGGCAAAATAACATAATTCATGTAAGAAATAAAGTCACACAGTAGTATTCATCAGTCGTGGAACAGAAGTCAAAATAAACTTTTCTTTTTTTCCGTCTTACCGCTTTCTTTTTTACTGTCCTGGTGGTAGATCGTTTCGCCCGTGCGGTGTTTTCTTGAAGAACAGGCTACGAAGAAATAATTATAATTGAATTTAAAATTCAAAACGGCAATAATACCTTGTAATATGCGCTGTAATCGCGTATTTCAGATGAAGTCTGCTGTATTTGCTTACCCTTCGCTCTTTGGAAGCTGGGGCGGCAGAAGCACCCCGTCTCTTCCCGTAAAACGCCTTGGTCTCCATACTGTACTATGGTCGCTGTAGTGCAGGTTTGCAGTTTTTTTTTTGTGATGGGAGCTCACCCAATCCCTTGGTGTCTTTTATGCGTCACACATACTGTATTTCAGCGCCATATATTTCATGGATATTATGGAATATAATGGATGGATATCTTAGTTATCTTTCTAGTTCACAGGTTTGCATGCATAATTTAATTTTGAAAGCCACTGAGACATCAGGTACTACTGTTGTATTTAAGAAAAAGAAACAAAACAAAAAACATACTAACAACTGTGCCATCCTACTCCTTAGTTAATACATTTTATTATTCATAAACAGTTAACATTGTTAGCAAAATATTTTGAATTATATTTAACCCTATTTTTTCTTTAGTTTTGTATTTAACTTATTATATGATAGTCAGACTTAATGTATATTAATGTATATTTGAACAATGAAAATATATTTTTACAAGATTTTACATTAAGCACTTAAAATTAATATGGTTAATAATAGTAAACTGTAACATGCTGTAACAAGATCGGTTAAACTGCGAAGAAAATCCTTTCAGAGAAAATGTTTCAGGTGTGAAGAACATAGATCTCCAATGCAGGGTGTTCCCACACACCCTGCCCCCACTACCATTAGAATATACACAAACATTTTAGCGTTTCATTCTGAGCAGAAGACCCTCACACCTGAAGAGTGCTGGCTGTGACGAATTAAACCGGTTTTACAGGTTTCAATCACAGACCATGTGACATGGGACTCAGTAAACTACAGTAACACCGTATTTGATAACGCTTTAAAAACGCTATAAAATAATGTGACTTGGCACAGAACAAGTCACATCAAGTCAATTTAAACACAAGCTGTCTTTAGCCCTCTAAGCTGGTTCATACAGAAATGTAGAGATCCAGGCTCAGAACACACAGCTTCATTAGCGAATACATATGCAGGACAACTAGAGAAGACGTTTTACAGAGGATGGATTTTTAGAAACATCCCATCAGACATCCCATCATATTCACAACGTGAAATCTAGAAAATAATATTAAGTAACCAAAATCCGCAATATGGAAACAGAACCTGTGTAATTGTTGATAGATGATGTACTCGTAACATATTTTCAAGACGAACTACAACATTTAAAAAATGACTTGTATGTACAGTACTTGATATCTCTAATCAATCCACGGGTCCCAGCACAAAACGAAAGTAAAACGCATACCGTTTCGCGCTTCTTATTAGTTGCTCAAAAGTAATTTGACCGTATGAAATGCATAATATAAACCTAGAAACATATACATGAGCAGTACTTAAGCACTGTAGTATCGGTGTTAAGACATACCTCTCAAATACTGTAAATCAATTTAAAAATATCTCAAGACCGATTCTGGTCGTAATGAAACCATGCAAGGGAGTTTTTATGTCCGTTGCAGTTCTTTTGCAACATGAATATATTTATATCGTTATTAATTTCTTGAGATACGCGATTCCATATTATATTCCCTTTTAATCAAATTCTAAAAGTATGCTTGTTGACTCCGGTATCACGTTAGTTAAAGACTTCGAAGCTTACAATGTTTAGGGAGAAATGGAATACCGGTGTGTATTTTTTTCTTTAAAGTACCGAGACCAGCCATATACCGTATGTTTATGTTAAGATTTCCCTTCAGTGGTAAAATTAGATATGAATATTCAATACTTAAATGGGCACAGTTAAGACATTAAATATACATATACATATTGTATACAGTACAGTTTGCATACGGTAATATGTTTATGTTACGCGATTAAAAAATAAATAAATAAAAATGAAAAGTCCATCACCAGCTGGATTCGAACACACAACCTGCTAGTTGGTAGTCATGCACCTAGACCAGTAGGCTACAAGACAGCTCGCATGATCAAGCAGGCGAAACAGCCCTACACAGCCCTGCCGCAGTACACAGATATAATCATACCGTTATTAAATTCTTTAGATACGCGATTCCATATTATATTCCCTTTTAATCAAATTCTAAAAGTATGCTTGTTGACTCCGGTATCACGTTAGTTAAAGACTTCGAAGCTTACAATGTTTAGGGAGAAATGGAATACCGGTGTGTATTTTTCCTTGTGATATTTTAAGCTCTAGTTGAATGATAGGTGTCGCATTTTAAATCATTTTCGTAGTTAGAAATTATGAAACGCCCTGTTAAAAGCAAGGAAGTTTTTATGCCCGTTGAAGTAAAACAAAATGCCTGACAAAGTATGGCTTGGACAGATTCCAAGTGCTTGTACAAATGTGCTAAAGAAATTATACTTTGAGTATACAGCTTGTCCAAAGCCATCCATTATTAATACTATTAGTAATATCTTCAGTAAAGGCTTTGATGCATAAATATTTCTGATAAAGGTAGGTTGTGTACTTTTGTCCAACTGAGCAATCTTGCTTTCATAAAATATACCAACATTTTAATGACTGATGATTAACATGCTGTAATACACAGTTCAAAATTAAACGCTCAAATGCTGTACATGAGAGGTTAAGCTCCCCCTGGCGGTTTTACAAGGCGACGCCGGATAGTTAGTCACGTGACACACGTGAAATGCGTGAAACGCGTGATACCGTGACACGCCCACCGGGGTATGCCGCGAAATACCTCACCCATTTTGAATGGCTGCATCTGTAGATTGTGGTACTAAATACAGTAGGAGCAAAGGGGTAAAGAATAGTTAATTAAAGGCTCTTCTAAAGAAGGAGGCTCTGAGTCTGGATTTGAAGGAGTTTAGACAAGGTGACTCTCTGATATCCTTGGGGATAGAGATCCAGAGGTTGGGGGAATAACCGGAGAAGGCCCTGTCACCCGTAGAGTGTAGACGGGCTTGGGGGACAGATAGGAGACCAGAATTAGAAGAGCCAGGGTTGCGATTAGGGGAGTAGGGCAATAAGAGCTCAGACAGGTACTGAGGTGCCAAGCCATGGAGAGGCTCATAGGTGAGCATGAGGATTTTAAAGTCGACATGAAACTTGACAGGGAACCAGTGCAAGGACTACAGGATAGGAATAATGCGATCACCGACCTTGTCCAGTGCTAATTTCTCCCTTGTGGCCGCTTGTTCATTTTCGACTGTCGACTCAGAAGAAGTCCTTTATTTGACTTGATCAACACCAATCCCTAGAGGATTTCGAAAGCTGAATCAAAATAACATGTGACTCTGGGTGGACTCCAACCCACAACCTTTGAATGACTTAATTCTATTAACATCTAGAAGTCCAACACGCCCTCCATTGTGCCACAGAGCAAACACTTGTGCTAAAACATAAAACACCTGCAGAAAGCTGTAACACATGCATATCCTTTCATCCTTAAATTGAGCTCCATAAATATTGGCAGTGATTGGCCTGCTGTTTATGAATAGATACCACTGCGATTCACACCCAGGATCTTTTGTTTTTTAGTCAGGCACACTAACCAGCTAAGCCATGGCACCAAACATGCAAAATGTTATCTACAGCTTCAAACATCTGTGAGAAACAGGCAGCTTTGCAGTGTTACACCTGCTGGCTCAAAAGGTTAACCTTTTCAAAGATGAAGATCGGGAGAGGATTTCTTTGTCAATTCAATCAAACGTTTCAGAAATGCGGAAAGATTGGTGTGATTCATGCCCAGCGTGGGTTCTCGTTTGCTTACAAATAGAATTAATTTCTTTCTCCAATCTACTCAACTTCAATTTTTGCTAATCTTTTGTTTAATTGCTTCCTAATGTATACTTTGCTGATTACTGCACTGTTCAATTTACCAGTTGATTTTCATTTCTTGTTTTGTAAGACAAAGAGGCTGTTCAAAACGTTACCTCACACTTCAGCCGCAGAGGCGCAGAGAGAGATACTACGACAGGTAACACCCCATGAGAAATATCATGAGCATCTGTAAAACCTCTCTACCTGCCCACTCCCCACACCGACGTGTGTGAGGAGGGTTTTAAAGGGACATTTTGAAGTGTAGAAACATTTTATCGTTCCGTAATTTTCTGTGCAGTTTGTTCCCCTTCAACTCTGCCCAACAACAGAGGTAATGTTTAATACGACAAGAGTAAAGGCACACTGCACATCTGCAAAAGACCACATCCGAGTTTAGTTACAGCAACATCAGAGATTGGAAGGTACAGTAGGTAGTTTCAGATCACTTTTTTATTCAAGTTTTAAGCAACCCTGAATACCTTCTTAAGAAAAATGTGAGAATCCCAGCTAAATCCAGTACGATAGCTGCACTGATCTACAGTATAAAGTTAGAAAACTGTTTGTGCGTTAAAAGAAGACACACCGCCCAGAGCTTTTCTAAAACAGGAATTACACATTTTGGAATGCACCCTCCTTTATAAATTAAATAAAAGGTCTGAAGTCTGCTCCAAAGAAGAACTATATTCAGAGCTGCCAAAGAAGTTGAGATTTCACCAAGTGACAGGAAATATCTCATAAAACGAAGGTACAGTCATTTCCATGTTGGACAAGAGCTAAAGCCCAGTGTTCTTTAATTGAGTAATGTGAGGAAGGCATGTGCTGCAGAAGGTAGTGTGGCTGAGCGGTCTAAGGTGTTGGGTTTTAGGCTACAGTCTTTTTGGAGTCATGGGTTCAAATTCCGCTGCTGCCAGTTTCTTCTATGTTAAGACCTTGCTTCCGATGAGAATATGATCAGTTAAGAATTTATTCGACAGTCTGTCGAGAGATTGGGATATCTTTCAAGATAGTCTTTGTCAGCTCAACATCAAGGCAAAAAAAAGCTTTAATTTGTCTTCTCAACAGAAATGCTCATTGACCCTTTCAGCTTCATGCAGGGAACAACAGCTGCCGAGATAACTTTTCAGTCAGTGCGAATCGTAGTGTGCTGTCAATTCCATTTAATATTGCTTTTGGCTTGCATTCAGCTTTTTTCAGTGAAACTCGAATGCTCTGCTTTTTCACACCGAATTGTCAGCAGGAGTACAGTTTATGAAATCTTTGCACACAGCGCTCCATCAGGAATACTTTATCAAGATTAGAAGAAATTGTGGGATTCTCTGCATGCGTTCACAACGCATACCTCAAACAACAGCACCATTCAATGGGAAATTGATTCTGCTTCTTGCTGTTGTTCCTGTGGTTGCGGTAGTTATAAAGTTGAACGCTCTTCCACCTTCTGCCATAGTATTCACAGGGTCGGCTTCATCAATTGGCTCACAAAGGTCAACTGTGATTCGGCTCCGGAAAAAATCAGCAGCAGTGTCGTTATTTTGTCAGTGGGTATGGCTGTCTTTTAAAACACAAGAAAAACACGAGTTTGTGGATTTCTCCAAATAGCAACAGCAAGTTTTAAACCTGCGATAAACATTCTTCCAGTTGAATAGTTTTCCTTCAAGGAAAAGGCAGCACAACAGGGAGAGTCAATATTTAAAGACTTCAGCATCTGTATTGGATTGCTTGTATGCAGACATCGCTCAGAATCCCTAATATTATTCTCCCGAATTCAGTTGTGCAGTGCTTTAGTGGTTTCAGAGTTTCTTTTATCGACACTGCTGTAGTAGAGAAGTGACATAATCACAAACGCAACCATTTGTGCTGGCTGTTTCACTATTAAGCTTTGTTAACTATCACATGATTTTAACTAATTTAACGTCATCTTCAGGAAGGCAAGAGAGCACTGCACACTGAGCTGAAAGCTGTGTGAGCTCCTAACTGGGTGTCCTGTGCTGTTACATGCGCTCTCATATAGCTTGCCACCTTTAAAGGTGCAATATAAAATAAAGTTATTTATTATAATTATTATATAAACTCAACCCCTGCCAATGATTCGGTGTGAAGAAGCAGAACATTCAAGTTTCACAGACAGAAGCAGCACGCAAGCACAACCAACATTAAAATGGAGGGCATTAAAACTGAGTTTCTTGAGAGACTGTGAAAAAGCAATTCATTCCCTTTCATATGAAGTCAGCTGAAAACAATAAAACTACATACAATACAAACAAGAGCACATATAAAATATCAATAACATCGGCAGGGGCACATGCTATAACACAATTACACTTTATGAAAAAAGATTACACAAGGTAAATAAAGATAAGGTCCGCACAGCTTGTTCTTACATTTCGAAAGAGTCCATAAATACCCCTTTACGTCTATTTTGAACTGTTCAAACGTAGGACTCTTCCCAGACCATTTCACTTTATCTCACATTCCTAAACGAGAATGCATCTCCTGTTTTAGAACTATTTTGGGCAGTATGGCTTATGCAACGCACCCACAGTATTCTAACCATGGACTGCAGATCTGTGCTGTAGTTCAGCTGAATTTGAGGGATCCAGCAAACGTACTGGGTTTGACTGGGATTCTGAAATTTCTCTTGCAAAGGTATTCGGGTTTGTTTGAACCTTTGATAAAAAAGTGATCTGATCTGAAACTACCCAGCTTCCAATCTCTGAGGTAGTTGTCACTAAACTCGGTCGTGATGTGGCACACATGTGCCATGTGCCTTTACTTTTGTAAAAAACTGGTATGGGGAAAAGTTTCTTAATATTTATTTTGATTAGCATGCAAGAAAATGTGATCATTACCTATGGAATTTCCCGCCAGCGTGGAGCTTGAATTCACAATCTTGAGATTGAGTGTTCAAGAGTCACAGAAGAGGTCGGCCTGGTCTTCAGTTTGCCAACCATAAGCTCCGGCAGTGCTCCTCTGTAAAGCAGATTGTTCGGATCGGTTATGTGGGACGGCACTTCGATATTAAGATCGTTTGCAGCACACGCATGGTTTCCCCCCTTCACGCAAAAAACATAGACGAAGGAAGCTCTCTTGTCTTGGGCTGCTGACTCCCGGATTTAAAGCGCTCTGGGTGCCAGCTAAGTCTCTAACAAGCACACTATAAAGACAGGAATTACACTTTGCTCACGTCACGCATGGAATGGCGAGGCTACTTGTTCCAATATTATCTAGTGTCACCTCATATGGTGCCGATTCCTGGTTTTCATTTAAGAAAGAGCACTGCAAACACCGTAAACAGTGCAAAACGTGTGATGAAAGAAGTCTTTTCCCCCCTTTTGTCTAAAGCAGAACACAGCGGAGTCATGCCGAGGGTTGTGAGATCAAGATTTCAGTGGAGCACTGTCGTCTACGTCTTTAGCTACATGAGTTGGACATCCTCTTGTACACGGAAAGCAGATTGAGATCCTCTGACATGAAAAGTGCCAGATAAAAGCCATTTCTCATCCTTTCTCTTAGTGGTGGAGCTATCGCATGTAAATGAGGCAACTTGCAAGGCGAGCAGGCTCGGTGCACACCGAACGCAGATGTCTCAGAGCAGTTGAGACGTGTCCAAGTGGCTGTCAAAGGACAGCACTTTGCTGGCGCCGTGGCTTAGTTGGCTAAAGCGCCTATCTAGCAAACAGGAGATCCTGGGTCCGATTCCCAGCGGTGCCTTTCCTCCTGTCTTACTGTACAGAATGTATCCTTACGGGCAAAACCCATGCCTTTTAATCCAGGTGAATGCAAGTGTTCGTTTCCTTTCTGGAACAACCTGTATTGAAAGAAATCTATACAGCTTGCGAAAGATGAAACACAAATCTTGCTTATCAGTGAAGAAGAGGTGCTCCCAGCAGGCCAGCTAATACCAGCAAAGTTTTTTTTTCACCCTGACCCAGAGAATGGAGAAAAGTGAGGCGCCTGTGGCTCTGCAGTGTAATCAGTTTGCGTGTTCGGCGGTTCCCAGTGGGCAAAAGACGTATAATATACGTCTATTAAACGCATACCTTAGACGTCTAAATGTGGTCTACAATTCGTCTAGAATGAAATTCTAATATATGTCTAAAGTTATACGTCAATTATACGTCTATGTTTAGACGTTCATTATACATAGATGGTTGGAGTTCTATTATAAGGATAAATTTAGAGGACTATTATACATATATGGTTGGAGTTCCGGATAACTTTAGAGGTATATTATACGGATAACTTTAGAGGACTATTATACGTATATGGTTAGAGGTCTATTATACGTATAACTTTAGACGTCTATTATATGTATATGGTTAGAGGTCTATTATACGGATAACTTTAGACGTCTATTATACGTATATGGTTAGAGGTCTATTATACGGATAACATTAGAGGTCTATTATACGTATATGGGTAGAGGTCTATTATACATCAAAGATAGATTTTATAGGTGTAGAAACAAGTAAACCAAGCCAATGATTAGGTTTAGAAATGTATTCTGAAAATACACATTCACACCTGAAACATACGTATTTCAAATTATACATTGTATACAATCAATCAACAATCAACATATGGGCAATAATCATAAAAAACACAACTAGTCTTAAACTTCAGCTACAAATTCTGGTAACATGGCAATATACAGTATAGTAATGACAAACACAAAACTAATTACATTAACACACTAACTCAAAACCACATTTTGATTCAAATATACATTTTAGAATGTACAACTTCTATATTTCCAAGAAAAAAAAATATTACAATGGAAGTTAAGACGATTTTTGTCCACTATTTGCAAACCCTGTCTAATTGTCCTAACAGTTAGAACCAAAAACCTATTATTTTCAGAGTCCAGATCTCCTGGCCCCCTGCCTTGCATATGCATTCTTCAAGTAACACATTGCGTGCTCCTTTATTTCTTTTTCTGTTGATGTAGGGTGGGACTTCAGCACCGCAGCTAGAAGAAAATTATATAATATTACTTCCCAAATAAATGATGATTAATATCTTCTTTAGTATAATCTAAAAAATGAACGGTTTACTAAGCTCAAAGCTGAAATAAATGTATAAAATTTGGCTTGCATCATAGCAGTTGAGCAATAAAGTCTGTCCTAATTAAAGAGTACCCAAAGTTTGAAAGGACAACATAGAATAAGAATAAGAGAAACGGCAAAACGATTTTGTGTCATCTTCCCCATTCACACTATTTTATGTGCCATTTTTTTGCTTATTCACGTACTATTTTAATCAAAATAATATTAAGAAAGATCTGTATGTATTCAGATAGTATTATTATTGTTCATACTTACTCGTCAAAAGAGGATTGCTGAGATATTTGCGGATATACTTCTACGTTTGAAAAACGTGTCCAAAATGGTGACCAACGAATACTAGCAATGCATTGTGGTATATAACCGGAAAATATGCTGGGTTCGATATTTTCTCAACGTATGCGTTTATTAATGTTGTCGATATTATGGTTGAAATTTAACATTGATAATACATGGCGGCTATGTGCCCCCTGCTATGAGCTGATGTGCAATTTTAACGCATGCAGTTAGTAAGGATCGGTCACTGTTGTATGGTATTATATATAATGACATTATGGAATAGGATGGGGACAGGCCTGGCAACACGGGGGGAGGGGGGAATGTCGCCCGTTCAGTTTTGGGCAAAAAGATTTACCTAACTTAATTTGCGCCCTAAAAAAATAGTTGTACTTTGTCAATGGTCAGACAACACTAAATGACACGAACAGTCACTCAGTCTGTTTGATGGACAGGAGGGCTATCCGTCCAGGAACTGCACATATCAGTGTCGTTATTGAGTGTCAACATTACGATCCTGTTTGCTCAGGTGGACCGATTCCTTGCAGTAGTTTATCATTATACTTAAAATCGTTATATAACTAGGACTAGTTATAGCAGTCTGTGCTTTCTGTTGGTTTTACAACATTTTTTTCTTAACGATTCAGAACGTCCATGTAGCTGCAAAAATGAACGCTGGTACTTTTCGCTCCAGGCAATACAAACCGTGAGAGTGACGAAAAATGTGAAACTGAACTTCATCGCAAATACCAGATTGCTAGTCGTTATCTTCTATCATGAAGCACTAATCAATGGCATAGCTGTGAGATTTCATTTGGGTTGCTGCACCGTACAGCTCAGTTTCAACCGAAATATCACTCCCCCCTCAGAATTTCAGACGCCCCCCTACAGATTTTTCCCCCACTGATGGGGGACGGGGTGTCCAGGAAATGGTGTATACGGCTCTCTGCACAGTGCACGAAGTAAATTATTTTGGCAGTAATTAATTTATTATATTTACTATATTTATTATACACGTGTAAATTAATTACTGCCAAAATAATTTACTTCGTGCACTGTGCAGAGTGCCGTATACTCCTAGTTGCGGCACACACGATACATACAGTAAAAAGCCTCAGGCACTGTGTTAGATTTGTATTCGACGTTATATATGCGTTTATTCATGTCGTCGATTTTACGGTTGCAATTCGACGTTGATTATACGTCGAGGCGACGTATATATACGTATAGACGTAATTTCGCCGTAAATATACGTATATTCGACGAATCAATGCCCACTGGGAATGTATCTTTGGTTGTTCTGAGATCCTTGATAGTTTCCTCAAATCCTTCAAATGAACATCCATATCAAAGCAATTATGTTTATATTTATTACAATTGAGGTACATATACAAAATATCAACGCACATTTGTATAATGCTCATTTAATGATTGTCAAGGATTGTCAAGTTCTCCAACAAATCTGTGTTCTAATTTTAAAATATTTTTGCTAAGGATACAACGGGTGTATAAATGAATTCTCCTGACAGCCAGTTGAAGATAAAATTCCACGCGTGAAAATGGTTCTCTTGAACATTGACTTAGGTACTTAATTGTTTACATGTAGTTCCACACGAGTAAAATGCACATTTCCTGCAAAGATCAAGAGGGTTTACAAAGAAATCCCATCAAGTTTAAGAAGAGATTATGATTATAGCAGAACAATCTGAAGCACATCCCTGAGTGGGTTTGAACCACCAGCCCTTTGTTTAACAACTGCACAGAAACACACTCACGTTGCTTTTTGCCATTCGCACGTTTGTAGTTAAAATAAAATACTGACATTTTCCTGCCAGCCAGCAGTATTTCTCCTGCACTGACCATGAATAACCAATAACTTTATTTCATCTTTTGCAGGCTGTAATCTACAGAAAAGGAAGTGAATACTTGTATTAAGTTAAATCAAGCCGACGGAAATGTACTGCCGTTGTTTTTCTCCACTTTTCGTTTAAAGGAGAAAAATCACTGTCATTTTCCTGCGGTATTTCTTCTGTCCTGATAAGCAAGACTTGTATTTTATCTTTCATAAGTTGTTTGAATTTCTTGAAGTTCAGAAACAACTTGTTCCAGAAGGGAAATGAACACTTGCTTCAAAGTAAATCAAGACATATGTCTCTCTCGCTGCGTGTGCTCTTATCTGTCCATCTCTCTCTCCTCTTCTCTCTGGCAGTCTGTGCAGAGTTTCTGAAGGGGATGTAAGACCACTTGGCAAAGAAGAAAAATTCTGAGGCAGAATAAAAAAAAACATTATTCTCTTCTCAGTCAGATTCACAGCTTAGACACACTCAGACAGAAGCTCAACTCCGTTCTGCTCCCTATCCTCACAATCCAGAACCAGAAGATATTCAGACAATCAGTGCTGCTACATGAACAATATCAGACAGAACAGCCTGGACTCAAGTCACATCTCCCCCTTTTCTCCTTTCTCCCAGCCCTCTTAGAGACATAAAAGAGCTCGTGGTTCTCCTCTCTGTGAACTGGGCTCAGGGGTCACTGATCTGGCAGCTGTGGGCTCTGTTCCAGGGCAGAAGCAAGAGGCTTCTATTAACCCTTTCCAGGACTTCCAGCCCTTCAGTATTACTTTCTTTACTGTACTGTAAATGATATCTCCCGCCAGCCCTTCAAAGATACGTTTCCATGGGTGAATATGGTTGTCTGGGGAGTTGCGGTGTTGATCACTATTGGACTTCCCCGAGTGTTCAAGTGTTGTTCTTGGACACGGGCAAAAGACTCGCATTTTCGGTAAATATAAAGAGGGTTAAGGTTTCGGCTTTAGCGGAGGCAGTGTTTACATTGACAATAATAAGAAGAACGTCCCTGGGTGGGCTTGAACCACCAACCTTTCAGTTAACAGCTGAACGCGCTCACCGATTGCACCACAGAGACTGACAGGAAGGCTCTACTCCATTCGCACCTTTCCGGTCAAAAAATAAACATAGCTTGCATTTTCTTGCCAGTCTGCAATATTCCTTCTGCTCTGATAGCCAAGAATTAAATTTCATTTTTCACAAGCTGCATTAATTTCTTGAAAAACAAGTTGTTGCAGAAAGGAAATGCATTCATGCATTAAACTAAATCAAGCCCTGTGCGGTTGTCCAAGATGGTAGTTTCTGCACAAAAAGACAGGAAGAAATTCACAGCTGGGATGTGGAGCCAGGATCTCCAGTTAACGAGACAGGTACTTAAACCGACTCAGCCACGGTGCCGGCAGAATTCTCCTCTTTTACAGCAGCTTGGACACACCGCTCTGAGCCATTTGCGTTCAGTAAGCCCTGAGTCTGCCGGCTGAGCAAGCTGCCTCCTTTACATGGAACAGGAGCCCTGACCGTAAGAGAAATGGCTTTTATTGGGCACTTTTCATGTCCAATGCGCTTGACATCTCCCAAGGGCGACAGAGTTCATTTATGACACTTTTCCTTTCTTTCTTCTTTCTGTACTCTTTGAAGAAACTAAATGAGAAATCATCTAAGGGAAAATGTATTTTTTCATGGAGAAAACATGCACCAGGAAATGTTGTTTAGAAGAAGTGAGTTAACATGAAAAGTTACCTAATTTACCGGAGCAAATGCTCACCTAGCAAGATAAGCTTTACTACTAGAGAGAAGTAGAGTGAAAGACATGATCATTTCACGCCGTTGTGGAACAAAACACTTTTTTTTGGGAATTCTAAATCAATTAGAAATTCAGAGCGACACATAAAGGCTTTGTCTGCTTAAAAGTACTGATTTTTTAAAACTGATAAAAATGTAGAAAACACGGTTCTCACTTAGAAATTTAAGATGGGGGTGGGGTATTACTAGTAGCGGCGCTGAACTCACCATGGTACAATTCATTTACGTGACGGGCTAGTGGTTTAATGGATAACGCGGCTGATTTCGGTTTATAAGATTGTCGATTCGACTTCTACAGGGGTTGTGTGATTTAAATCAGGCTCCTCAGAAATAGATGTCCGTTATGTAAATGAACCGCACCTGAAAGCAAACGTTGGGTCTGGGTTCCTTTCTTTCCTGCATGAAATAGCAAATCGTTACAAAAAAAACCACCAACTAATGTCCAATAGTCCAATAGTTAGTAATTTAAGTAAACATGAATATACTGTAAGGTCTTGGTACATGGGAGTGGATTTCAACCACAATTAAAAAAGGGCAAATTATAATTACAGGCTTCAGACACTTTTTCATACAAAAGTGACCAAACACTCCCTAACTTTCAAAAGCAACCACATCAGCTGACCTCGACATGATTTGAACACACAACCTTTTGATCAGGAGTCAGATACGCTACCATTGCACCACGAGGTCACTCATGGTGAGTGTTTTTAATTCACCCAAAGAGAAAAATCAGCGTCCCTGAAAAAGATTGTTTTCATTCTCTCCTGTGAGGAGCGCCGCTCTTCCAACGAGGGTCTCTTCTTCCCAGACCACAGATTATTCTTCCAGCCCGGCTCTCTCACGGAGAGCAGACACACCATCTCCACTAATGTGTTTACTACATCTATAGATCTGACCCCCTACAGCCTCGATATTCCTGGACAGGATATTTACCACCAGCCCCGTGAACGTCTCATCTTGACCTCTCCCAGGAGGAGCACAATTAACACAGAATCCTCTCTCCATTTAGCAAATAACACAAAACACTGTTTACCTGTCAAGACAGAAAACCAGGCTGCTCCAGGTGAGGCTTAAACTCACAACTTTGGCATGACTCCACTGAATATGTCATTTTACATGGCCTGAACCAAGAAAGAGATTGGAAGTCAAGAAGTTATGGTGTTGTTTTAATACTTGCCTACTCTTTTAATTTTTCGGTCAAATCTTTTATTTGGGAGTACTTTCAATGGATGTTAATCCTTGTCCCGATGCACGATTCTGGGCCATGGTGTGTCTTGAATAATGTTCTTATAGGCTTCAGTTTGGAAAAGTGCGCTCTTCAGAAGCTACCGAAACCGCTAATGGTTACATAACACTTAATGCAAAAGCAACGTTCGGGTTTGAAAAAGAATATTACTTGCTATAAATACAAACACTGTTACAGGAAGCGTGTTAGGGCTATTTTAGCTTAGATCATCAATTCATCTTAAATTCTTGTCCATCTATAGCAACAGCGTCATTGCTACTAAGCGCTAAAGGCAGGTCCTGGCAATACAATCTTCTTTAGAAAACATTTTTAAAACTATTTCCACTACCATACGTGAAGTAAAAGATTCCGATTGCATGCAACTAATAAATTATCTTTGCCAGGGACGTTGTAGCTAGATACAAATTACAATCAAACATTTGTCAGCTTTAACATTTTCTTTTGGATCCACAGGACGATCAGCATGAGCCATCAAAGAGCCTGTAGCGGCAAGAAGTTTAAAAGCACACAAGTGATCTGTCTTTGGTCAAAGGAATTGCTGGAGCAGTAGGACGCAGAGCAATATCTAGCAGCTGTAGACGATGTTCGGGGAAGAGAGATTCTGTTTTCAGCACAGGGAGTGAGAATGAGCTCAGTCCGGCTCCCAGCAGAATCCATTCTGGTTTGGTTACTGTCAGACTGTGCGTCTGAGGCTCTTTGGATCACAATGTGAAAAAAAAAGAACAAAAAACATTTGCTCACATCTTGTGATTTCCATGAGAGGAAGAGAAGATATCACTTTAAAAAAAATCAGAACTGAAGATTTGGATCCGGGACCTCATACTTGTCAAATGATTAAAATAATAATTATGAAAATATCAGGTTGTGTTTCTGCAACATATCGTGCACAGTATGCCATTTTTTTCTAAAAATACAGTAGATTGTACTTAATAAAAATGTACAATTCACCGCTGGTATAAACAGATGTGTGCTGTGTTTGCCTTTGTTTAAAAAAGTAGTTCACAATACGATGGAAAACACAGAAAGCACAAACTTAATAATATAACGATACAAAATCAATACCAAATCATAAAGCCAATTAAGTACCTATCCTTTGAAAACAGTGACATTTGTATCTACTTTTGAATTACAAATCAGACAGAGTAGTCCCTTAATTCAAAGATCAGATCTTGGCCAAAACAAGACAATCAGATTTTGGCTGAAATCGTAACAAGAGCCTCTGCTTCATCGTTTATTGAGCTTTTGATCAACGTCTGAGTGAAAAAGATTCGCTATTTTAACTCTTTGATTAAAGTTCACAAAAAGCACCTTCCTTCCAGCCGGAGTCAAAACAGCGACTTAAGGATTCCCTACTGTTCCCACTACAGTTTTCCGCTCTACCAACTGAGCTGTCAAACGGATCTAAAGAACTCCACTCTGGCACATACTACCCAAAGTAGTGAAATATTCCGGGTGATTAAATTCCAGTTCGACATCAAGTTTCCAACTTGTTTCCTTAGTCTTGGTTACCTTGAATTTAAGCCACAAACCAGGATTCTACTTTATAAACTTCCGGGGATGTTACAAAATGTTTGATAGGGCATCAATCATTAGAGGCGGAAATTCACTCCTTTTTTTTTCTTGAGGCATCATATTAAACATTTCATTTGGATCGAGAAGAGGATCACCATGAGAAACAGAACAAACTGTTTGATTCTGGCTTTACTGGGAGCTGTATCACAGCTAATGCATTTAAAGCCTTCAGTATGCGATAGTGAGAGTTCAGTTATACCAGGGAGTGGGAGTGAAGAGAACTGAACTGAAATTTAGTAAATTCATATTTAAATAGAGTGTTCTGTCACTTAAAACTTACTGCAACACTACCAGGAGTGGGGATTGAACCCACATGGACATTTGTCCATTGGATCTTAAGTCCAATGCCTTAACCACTCGGCCATCCTGATCTACAGCTAGATGCTGATCAGTTGTTTAACATTTAAATATGATTCAACAATTAAAAAAAATTAAACCGGCGCCCTGTCACAGAAACGTACCCCGGTCACCCGCGCAACAAGCAGGGGTACTCAGCACTATACTAACGAGGAGCACTTGTCCGTGAGCTGAGCGTGAGCTCTGTTTACGGTCAGCAGTCATTTCCTCTTTTCCAAAGACATTTTCGCCTGCTCTCAGTAATTAATGTCGGTTTGAAGTCTGTTCCTGTTGTCTCCACTCTTGACAAAGAGCAGCCTTACGTAGGAGACTCCCTCTCTCAAGAAGTTTGCCATCACCCAGCAAGAAAGAAGAGCCAACCGGGGTAAACAGCTTGAAGTTCGAAAAAGATGTTGGCACGCCTGTAGCGTTTACACGAAACCTCTTAAAGTTGCGAGAATACTTCCTTTGTGTATAAAATACATTGTGAATGCTTTCTCAGCCTTTACTTTTTCGTTTTTATGACATTTTTTTACCAAGCATGTATATTCTTTTGTCCATATCTCCGCAATGGAAGCACAGAACGCCTTCAAACCAAATGCATTTTAAAGACCACGCCTTGTGGATATTTCCACAGCCTTTACATCAAACTATCAGTGAGCTAATTATCTTTTTTTAAACCTCCAGTTTTTCATCGATGCGTAATTACGCACGAACTGGAACCTGGGGGACCGCTGTGTGCACACGTTCACAACGCGAGAAATACTGTTCAATATGGCTTCGTGTGAAAAACCCATATATGACCATAGGAAGCAGAACAGTGCAGTCTCCAATTACCCAGACTGTAAGCATGGGAATAAAGCTTTGTTTGATTTCTAAAACCCTTCCTTTATGTCCTGTTTTCATTCAACTAAGGGTCAACTATATTCACAATACTACTGACAGCAGCAAGATTAAAATATTCTTTACTCAGCGGCTAATTAAAAACAGCTCCCATGATGTTCATACCAACTTTTTACACAGAACACTAACACAGCTTTGTGTTCAGAATCTCTTTTTCTCATGCTTTTATTTAATGTGGCACAATGCACTGGGATAGGGGTATTCTGTTCACAAACCAATAGCATTTAAACCAAAGCACCCACAATGCTGAAAGTAAGTGTTTTGCACACTAAGGAGGTCCTCTGACTTTTCCCAGCTTTGTTTTGGGTTGTGGAACCTTTATTTTTTTATGATTTTCTGAAGATAACACTACAGGTAATACACTGGGGTAGGTGGGTTGACTTCATGGCTCAATAGCAATTCAAATACAACAGCCACACTGCTGAAACTAAGTGTTTTCCACACCAGACAGGCCCCCGAACCTCATACAACCTTGCTGTGGCTGAGGCCGCTTTCTTTATTTTGTAATGATTTTTTGAAGATTACACTACAGGTAATACAGTGCGATAGGTGGGTCGACTTCATGGCTCAATAGCATTTCTAATACAATAGCCACACTGCTGAAATCAAGTGTTTTACACACCAGACAGGCCCCCTTACCTTATACAACCTTGCTGTGGCTGTGGCCCCTTTATTTATTTTTTTATTTCCATATGGCACCATTAGACAGCCGGTACATGGTGATAGGAGGGTGCTATTCACGAGTCAATAGCTCTTCAAGCACAACAGCCACAGTGCTGCAACCAGGTGTTTTACACATCAGACAGCTCCCCTAACCTTATACAACCTCGCTTTGAGTTGTGGAACATTTCTTTCAAATCACTTGGGTTCATCAATCATTTGATCATTTTTCAGCATGGAATAAACCTATTACTTGTGAACTTGAACTTGAACTTGAACTTTATTGCCATATGTAACCGGTACTGGTACAATGGAATTCTTACTTACAGAAAGTCTCTCGATTGTAAAACAAGTGTAAAAAACAAAACAAAGTGCAAACAGTGCATCAAGACAATGTACAAACAAACAATAGACAATGTGCAAGTAAACATGTAGACAGTTTGAATGTAAACAACACAGACGTGTAAACAATGACTGGAGATGTGCAATAGATAAGAAATCATAAAGAGGTAGATGGTCATGGTGTAGGTGTGGTCCGAGGGGGATGGCTAAATGTGTTCGCCAGTCTCACTGCTTGTGGATAGAAGCTATTGAAGAATCTTGTGGTAAGTGTCCGTATGCTCTTATATCTCTTGCCTGAGGGCAGTGGGGTGAAGAGCCGAGGCAACTTCTACGCCTTCCCGGACTCCGACCCCTGCCAGTCCCTTGACTACGCCTTCGCCTGTCGATTCTGTGCCTACGCCTGTACTACGCCTTCCCGGACTCGGACCCCTGCCTGTTTACTCCGACTACGCCTGCGTCTCGCGCCAACCCTACCAAGGGCACCGCATTGGATCCCTATCCTCAGCAGTCTGCCCCTGCGTGACAGGTTCTGAGTGTCTTGGTCACATCCGTTTGTGTGTATAGATGAAAAAGCTATTGAAGAGCACCCCTATACCCTCCCCATCTCGGTGGAAGTTGCCATGTTAAAAAAATCCTAAAAAGAGAATTAAAGTTGCACACAACAAAGCATGACTGTGAAAGGTCAGGAGGCCTGCCTAGTGAGCACAAAAGAGAAGAAAGGAAACACAGTGTTTCAGTTGTGGCACCTTCTTTGGGTTAACTTTAACTAACCATTTACTTTTAATTAACCCAAAGAAAGCTCCTTAGCCGAAACGCTGTGTTTATTTTCTCTCTTTTCTCCCCCCCGATATGCAGCCCACCACCAGCTGTTGAATCTCTCTCTCAATCCTCTCGGGAAGAGGCATCCAGATAGAGGGTACCACAGGGTGGACAGGCACAGCATTTTGACCAACAGGACCCTTCCCTTCGAGATCAGGGACCTGCGTCTCCACCTGCCAAGTCTGACTTTTATCTTAACGAGCTTCTCCTTCCACAGCAGAAGCCCAGTGGCCTACTCATCAGTAGTAATATAGACTCCGAGGACCTTCAGGTGACCCGTCTCCACCTTGAAGGGTAGCCAAGAAGCAGGGCAGTGTCTGCCTTCCCTACCAGCAAGACCTCGGGCTTCTCCAGGTTAACCCTGGTGCCAGAGGCAGCACAGTAGGCCTGAACCACCTCCAAGGTGGAATGGATCTCCGCCACCTCTGTCAACATTATTGTGGTGTCATTGGCATACTAATAGATCAGTGAGGTGGCAGCGCCCCAAGGCAAGGTGACCCCGCGCACCCCCTCCTTCCTGCGGATCACCAGGCCCAAGGGCTCAGTCACCAAGGAGAAGAGTAGGGCAGACAGAGGGCAACCCTGCCACACTCACCTGGTCACGGGAAAGAAGATCATGAGGGAACTGTTCACCCTGACACACCTCAGTATCCCCCTGTACATGAGCTTCATGTCCTCTCCCTTTCCCGTCATGTCCTCCACAGGAAGACAGATGAAGGGAAATCCATGTGCTGATTGACAACAAAAAAGTCGCTTGAAATTATTCACCAATCTGTTTTATGTCTGACCACATCTCCCCTTCCTCTTTTCCAGTGAGCACATTACTTTCAGTGTCTTCTCCTGTCTTTTCCTTGCTGTATTACTGTCCCCTTCCCTCATGTGGAGATGGATCCACAGCCAAAACCCTGCTTGTTTCACCCTGTTTGTGCAGCATCAGTCTGTGTGAGGAGAGGGACTCACGCTGCTCCGGTGGTGCAATAGGTCAGCATACTTATACAGCAGAGTCATGCTGAGATTGTGAGTTCCAGCAGCTCCTGGAGCATCATTACTTCTAGTTTTAGCGACTGAAACTAATTGTTAAGTTTAGGTCTGTTCATGTTTCTCTGTCCATTTAGAAGAACTGTATTAACACAGGTAAATATGTTTCCACAAGCCAATACACTGCAGCTACATCTGATACTGTTGCTGTTTGTAGGCCAAGTGTTCCTGGTGTCAGCCTACTATACCATCTTCAATTGGCCCAAGTTTTTTTCTGCCACTTGACGATTCTGCTTCTGTATTTTTGCCAGTCTTTTTTGCATTTTATACAAACAGCTAACATGCATATTCTTTGTTGTATATATATGGTTCATTCACAGAAATAGGAGAGACTGCCTTCTTCTTCTTATTATTATTGTTTTGTTTTTGTTTCTGAGAGATCTTGGTACAAAGTATATACAGTATAAAACAATTTTACGTTGTACTTCAAGGCTATGGATCATAAAAATTTCACTTTTCCTTGCTGAAAGTCTAACGCACAAGAGAGAATGGTGATAAACTTCCTGAATATTTGTCCCACAATAGACACTTTTTGGGGAAAATTTTTTTTTAATTTGATGTGTTATCATGTGAACTCTTGCTCTTATGATGGAAAAATATTGTATTTGGTATTGCATGTAATTAGATGGTAATTCTTTTATTTGTCCTGTCCTCTTGTTAAGATGTGTTGTAACGTTGCCATAGCCAAAATGTAATGTAGTGGCTCTCTGAAGGCACCAGTTCTGTAGGGTTTGGGCATTTACTGGGACAATTATTAATTGTAGCAGTAAATCACAAAATTGATTCTTTTGATGGCTTTAGAATCCAACCATGCGACATAACTCAAACAACGCACACACACAGGTACTAATACACAAGGATACATTTATTAATACATAGAATATGCATATAAACCTAACAGATCTTATCGAGAGGGTTATCAGAAGACAAAAGGTATATATTCATTCAGTTACAAAGAGTTACATATATCAAGAGGACATACGTTCAGTATATCATTCATTTAGACCGTTTCGTAAATGAACCTGGTTATAACTTCTACATTAGATGCTCAAAACAAGTACATAACTCTTAGGAATTAAATTGATATCAACTGTAATGGAGTGAAGTTGAATACTCATCCAATCTCTGGGGATTCAGATCTCCTGCGGGCACAAAGAAACAGTTGCAGGCTGTTGCTGTCCAATCCGCGCTCTCTGGCTCGGTGCCAGGCTGTGCTGTGCGGCTTGCGACGGTGCGCTGCTGATGCTGCTGATGCTCACTGACCGGCTAGTTAGTGTTGGCTTTAACTAGCAAAGTTTGTGCACAGGAGAAAAGATGACTGTGGGTCCCAGCAAGTCAGGAAGAGGACCGGTTCGTTCCTGATGAAGAGCTAGTTCTGAATAGTGATTCAGCTGTCCACAGTTCCGACCTGTTCACGAGGCTTGCTGCTGGTGCTCACCTCGGGTGGATCCTCTGATTACTCCCTGGCAACCTCCGCTCTAGACTCTTAGAACAAAGGAAAGCTCTGGCACTCGGACACACTGGCCGTTCCGTGGTTGTCCGGGCTGAGTCTCAGGATGGTCAGGAGGCGCGCTGCGAGAATGTCCTGCCCTAGGGAGCCTTCTGCTCCTGGGCCGTCCTGCCCTGGAATTCTCCTTTGAATTCCCTTTAGAATAGTCTCAGAAGTCCACTGAATCTCTTGAATCTCACTGAATCTCTGTGTTACCTGTTTTAACCTGGAGGAACTTCAGCTCGTTGATTGGCTGAAAGTTCCATGGGCATCAGAGTCCCACGTGGGTTACTCGGCCCTACCAGTCCCTGATTGGTTGATCAAGGTGAGATATGAGTCACTTACTCCTGACACTTAGGAATGCAGTCCAGATGTCCATCTGGCACTCCCTAGACAGATAGGCGCCAATGGATGACCATTGATCATGATAGCCAGGCTTAGCTAAGTGCATCCCCCTTTGGGAGCTGTCCTAGGAAACCTTATCACAGGTTCACAGGCTGCACCACAGAGATGAAAAGAGAAATGGGGCCTCATTTGGGAAGGCTCAGAACACTTAATTCTTTCTTATTAATAAGCCTCGCCGCTACAGTGTTATTTCAGGAAAATAAAGTATATGCTCAGTAGAGGGGGTATAATATTTTGTCTGTTAATCAAACATAATCAGCAATTATGGACAACCTTTTTTTTTGCCAAGGTTGTGAATATTGTAATGCCTCTGAAGTCACATTAAAACTTCCTGTAGAATTAAAAAAACACAGAAATACAAGCGGGCATGATTTGTGTCCTGGATACTTGAATGCAACAAATCCTGCCCCGGAAAGTGCCCCTTCTCTCCTTTTGAGCCACTGCCCACCAAAAGGTCTCTGCACGGCTCTGTTTGGGAGATGTCAAGATGCTGAGCGTGTGCTGTGTTTCAGTGGCGGATGTAGAGCACACGCTGTTGTACACGGAAAGCACATTGAGCTCCTTGGACATGAAAATTGCCAGATGGTTAAAACTTCTCTCAGTAAACAGGAGATCCTGTGTCCAAAATCCCGAGGTGCCTTTCTTCCTGTCTTGTCATACAGAATGTATTGTAACCAACGGGGTTCATGTGGGTTCCCTCGCCGCCACCACATTAGGTCGGCCCCCAACCGTTGGGGACTCGAACCTGGGCCTCTGGCGTCACTCAACAGGGACCCAGCCTGTTGAGCTAAAGAGAAATCTCCCTTTAGCCCAGCGGCTGCAGCCCCTGGTATCACAGGGAAGGGCGGAGATGTCACCGCGGCGGTAAGCCGGCTCTTACACGCTTCTGGTGGCCGTAAACATTACACTCTCCCCCGCTTAACTCGCCGTCCTTGGCGAAGGGCTATCCCATCCTACTGCTGACACCAATGTAACACTACGGGGTTCACGTGGGTGCCCTTCCCGCTGCCACATCAGGTCGGCCCCCCACTGTTGGGGACTCGAACCTGGGACTCTGGCGTCACTCAACAGGGACCCAGCCAGTTGAGCTAAAGAGAGATCTCCCTTCAGCCCAGTGTCTGCAGCCCCTGCTATCCACAGGGGAGGGCGTGGACATCACCAATCTGGTAAGCCGGCTTTCACACTCATTGGTGGCTGTTAGCGTTACAGTATCATTAAGGACAATCACATAGGGCTTGATTTAGTTTCATGCAAATATTTACTTCCTTCCTTGGAATAACTTGTTTTTCAACAACATTCATACAATTTGCGAAATATGAAATACAAATCTTGCTTATCAGTGCAGAAGAAATACTGCCAGATGGCAAGAAAATGACGGATTTTTTTTTCTTTAACCAAAAACCTGCACATAGAGATGTAGAACAAAAATCCGCTTGAGACGTTTTCGTTGGGGAGGAGGGTTGTGGAAGGGCAAAAAAATAAATCTGTTGCGTTTCATAAAATTCAGTTACGAACGGCGCAAGTTGCAGGTGATTGACTCCTCTTCACTAGGTGGCGATAGGAGGTGCAGTGAAGTTTATATCCGGCTGCAGAGACTCCTCTTTCTCAGCTCCGCTTCTCGATTGTCTTGAAGTCGCCGCCACGTTAACGAATGACGTCATCATACTACGCAACACTGCATATATTTCACCCACGTGTAGGTGATTGAATCATTTTCTTTAGGTAAAGAAGGAAGTTGTTTTTTTAATAACTTCAGTTTCTTAAAACGTAGCGTCTTGTCGGTTGTGTTTATGCTTGAACAGAGCACAGACCTGACAACAGAATCTGTGAAGAATAAAAATAAAGAAGTTGTTCTGTTTAAATCGCAAGTCAGCCTTTGTTTCTGACCGACTCTGAAGAAGGATGGCGGAGTGCTTGTTAAATCTGCAAACCCAGCTTGACTCTTTCATGCAGGTTTTGCTCAAATCGATCGTGTATGAAGTGTCAGAAGTTTTCCGAAACAGGATGTCTGACTCTGAGGACGAGTTTCAAGACAAACTCCGCAGCGTCTCCCAGGTCCTGGTGAGACGTGCCGTGTTTAAAATCACACAGTGTGTGGAGGACAGTGTCGGGAGTGAAATGGCGCAGCTGAAGAAGGAGAACGAGAGCCTGAAATGGAGATTACAGCTGTGGGAGAAGGAGTCGGGAGCAAGAGGAGATCAGGAACAGACAGATCGTGTTGGACACACGCTTCCCTGTGAAGTCACTGCAGAAATAAAAGAAGAAATGGACACGGAACTGCAGCTCTGAGGTCAGTGTGGTGACTTGTATGAAGTCAGTGTGTTTAAAACCAGTGTCTATAACTTTCTCACTGGTGAGTTTTTTTTAACTAAACTTTATTTTAAAGAAAACATCTCGCAAGAGTAAACATTCTCGTTATCTAACAAACTATCAAAGTGTCATAAAAAAAGCTTTCCTCAGTGGTGAGAATATAGTGGCGAGATGCAGAGTGACGTGGGAAAGACTTGTGTGATGTAGCAACGGGATTATTTACTGGAAACTGAATTGTTTTGTCCGGTTACGGCGCTGAAAATACCTCGTTCACATTCAACAATTGTTTCACTGAATCAATTTGTACTCTGACGTCATTAGGAAACAACATTTATAAATGAACAAGTAATAGGTTTATTCCATGCTGAAAAAAAGAAGAGAGAAAACACAACGTTTCGGCCGTGGAGCCGTGTTTTTCCTCTCCTTTTTTCAGCATGGAATGAACCTATTACTTGTTCCTTGGAAGCCTACGCATGCTGACGCAACTATCCACATGAACATTTATAAATATTGTATTTACGTTGTATTGGTCTAAATTTTTACTAAGTATACTAATGATTGTGTATATAAACATTATTTAATTGGTTTAAGTATTACTGTCGTCCAAGGTCTGTGTCTGTATTGAGTCCTTGAATATTAATCCTGTGTGTCTATATTAACCCCTCTCTTTCTCAATGCAGTGTTAGTGTACTGTAGTGTCCAGAAAGTGTCTGTATTAACCTCTCACTCAGTGCAGTGTTAATGACCTGTAGTGTGCAGTCAGTGTGTCTGTATTAACCCATTTCTTTGATTGCAGTGTTAATGTCCTATAGTGTCCAGTCAGTCTGTGTTAACCCCTCTCTCAGTGCAGTGTTAATGAACTATAGTGTCCAGTCTGTATGTATCTATTAACCCCTCTCTCTCAGTGCAGTGTTAATGTACTGTTACGTTCAGTCATTGTGTCTGTATTAACCACTCTTTCAGTGCGATGTTCATGTACTGGAGTGTCCAGTCAGTGTGTCTGTATTAACCCCTCTCTCTGTGCAGTGTGTATGTGCTGTTATGTCCATTCAATGTGTCTGTATTAACCCCTCTCTCAGTGCAGTACTAATATCCTGCTGTGTGCAGACAGTGTGTCTGTATTAACCCCTCTCTCTCAGTACAGTGTTAATGCACTGTAGTGCCCAGTCAGTCACCGTGTCTGTATTAACCCCTTTCTCTGATTGCAGTGTTAATGTCCTGCAGTGTCCAGTCAGTGTCTGTATTAACCTGCCTCTCTCTGTGCAGTTTTAAAGTAATGTAATGTGCAGTCAGTGTGTCTATTAACCCATTTCTCTCAATGCAGTGTTAATGTACTGTGTTGTGCAGTCAATGTGTCTGTATTAACCCCTCTCTCAGTGCAGTGGTAATATGCTCTTAGTTCCAGTTTGTCCATGTCTGTATTAACCCCTCTCTCTTTCAGTGCAGTGTTAATGTACTGGAATGTCCAGTCAGTCAGTGTGTCTGCATTAACCCCTCTCTTTCTCAATGCAGTGTTAATCTACTGTAGTGTGCAGTCAGTGTGTCTGTATTAACCCCTCTCTCTCTGTGCAGTGTCAATGTAAATGTAGTGTAATAGTGATATTATTACAGTAGTCTTACTTTTTACATGGTAGTTAGGTTTCTGACTAAGCTAAATCAGAACATGCCCTTATACCCACATATTCCGCTATGTTAAAACAACCCAAATTGTTTGTGATTGTGAGTGTACTAGTATGCGTGTGTGTAGTTTAAAGCTTTTTAGATCACATGGCCTCAGCTATCACTACTATGCTGATGATACTCAAATATACATCCATACCAAACCTGACGCTGATGTGGCTGTCTCTGATGTGCAAATTCTATTTGCATCCCCGATATAAAAACTTGGGTGACTCAAAATTTCCTTCATTTAACTCTGACAAGACTGAAGTCATGCTTATTGGCACCACCCATCACCTTTGTACAACCAATGTGTAACCCCATCTGTAGATGGTCTTGTACTTGAGCTTCAGTCTAAATTGAATAACTTGGGGATGATGTTTGACATTCGACCCACATGTGCAGCATGTTGTCAGAACATCTTTCATTCACCTCATAAATATTGCTCGACTACGCCCTATGTTATCACAAACTGTGGCTGAAAAGTGTTGTCTAATCTTGAATCGACTACTGTAACGCTCTACTCTCTGGGGTTTCTAAATCCACATTGAACAAACTTCAGTATGTCCAAAATTCAGCAGCCAGAACCCTGACCACGTCTAGTACAAATGATCACATTACTCCTATCCTGGAGTCCTAGCACTGGCTTCCTGTCAAGTTTCATATCGACTTAAAAATCCTCCTGCTCACCTATAAGACTCTCCATGTCTTGGCTTGGCACCTCCATACTGGTCTGATATTATCACCCTACTCCCTACCTTGCAATCTTCGCTCTTCTAATTGTGTTCAACTATTTGTCCCCCAGTCTGTCTACACTCTATGGGTGACATGGCCTTCTCCTGTTTTGCCCCAAGCTCTGGAACTCTCTCCCCAAGGATATCAGAGAGTCACCTTCTCTAAACTCTAAATCCAGACTTAAAAACTTTTTCTTCAGAAGAGCCTTTATTGAACTGTTCTGTACCCCTCTGCTCCTACTGTACTTAGTACCACTGTCTACTGTCTCCTCTAACTGCGTATTCTCATCGTGTTAATTTTGTGTATTTTTTGTTGTTGGCATTCTGTAAAATGCTTTGAGAAGCCACTTCTAAAGGTATAAAACTATAAAATAAAGTTTATTCTTATAAAGGTCGTGTCTTCTTGGCCTGTGTTTACAGGCTCAGAGGCCAGTGTTCTCTCCAACGCTGGGGAAAGGGCTCTTGAACAGCAGCACAGTGAGGAGGAGTGGGGCTCCAGTCTGATGCAAGAGACAGAGCTCACTTCCGCAGAAGGGAAAGAGGCACTTAGTGAGCAGCACACAGACAGCAGACAGAGTGTCAAGGATCTGGACTCTGTGGCCATGATGAAGACAGAGCCTGAGAGTGAGACACCTGGGCTCTTAGTATGTGATGATTTTACAGAGAAGATGAATAATCTGGACACAATCAATATTACACAAGGTTGTAATGAACTGGGCTGTGTCTCTGTACAAGAGCACAGTGAAGAACTGGATGTTTTAAATCTTACAGAGCAGGATATGGATCCCAAGTTGATTGACCCTGCAGAGCAGCAGACTGATGTACCTGGTGAAGAGAACATTACTCATATACAGCACACAGAGGAGAGTCAGTACAGGGAGGAGCAACAGCAGCTCCTACAGGGCTTGATAATAATTAGGCCTTGTTCTGTTCAAGTGGAGAGACTGTCACTGCAGAGTCTCAAACAATCATACGATCCCTTAGTATCTGATGACTTTACACACAGGTTTAATAATCTGGTTACTGGGAAAATTGTTGAACTGGAGAGTATGACTGTTCTTGGCCAAAGAGAGGAACAGCTGAATGAACTGGATTGTTTAAGACTCAGAGAGCTGGAGAACGAGCCCCAGATGATTCACACTGCTGAGCAGCACACTGAAGGACACGGTGGAGAAAACACAGCTCTGTTTCAGCACATGGAGCAAGACCATTCCATGGAGCATTTGCAGAATAAGAGACCCCAGCACGATCAGAGATTGTGGAAGAATAACTCAAGGCCTTGCTCAGATGGAGTGGACAAACTGCAATTATGGCACGGGGAGAAACCGCGTTTCTGTCAGTCTAGCATTTCACAACCCTACCAGCACCTTCACACAGGAGAGAGACCTTTCAGCTGTAGTCATTGTGGGAAGAGTTTTAGTCGGTCAGGTGACTTTAAAACCCACCAGCGCATTCACACAGGAGAGAGACCGTTCAGCTGCAGTCAGTGTGGGAAGAGTTTTAGTCGGTCAAGTATCTTAATAGCCCACCAACACATTCATACAGGAGAGAGACCATTCAGCTGCAGCCAGTGTGGCAAGAGTTTTAGTCAGTCAAGTGACTTAAAAACCCACCAGCGCATTCACACAGGAGAGAGACCTTTCAGCTGCAGTCAGTGTGGGAAGAGTTTTAATCAGTCAAGTGCCTTAAAAACCCACCAGCGCATTCACACAGGAGAGAGACCGTTCAGCTGCAGTCAGTGTGGGAAGAGTTTTAGTCGGTCAAGTGACTTAAAAACCCACCAGCGCATTCACACAGGAGAGAGACCATTGTAGCGGCAAGGTTTATTAAAATACAGGAATTAAGTTTACTGCTCCCTTGCCAGTCTCTCTCTCCCTCATCTCAAGTGGTGCTTGATAGAGAGAGGTCATTCCATTTGGTTCACATTTAAGGTGTTTTTGTAGGTGATAAGAGTGTTCTGATAAGGAACAACTCCCAAAGCTGAGACACGTGAATGGTCATCGCTGGTGCCTCACTGTCTGGGAGATTGCAAGGGAGAGTCTCATCCCAAGTGGTTTACAACCCCAAGGTCAGAGTGCATGGTTACTCATCCTCTCACGAGGCACCAATAAATGTAGGGGTTTGTGCATTTACTGGGACAATTGTTAATTGTTCCAGTTAGTCACAAAATGATTCTCGAATGCCCATGGATCTTCCAACCAATGAGCGACCGTAGTTCCTCCAGGCACAACTCCAGCTCCTCCTGGACATCCTCAGACTCAGCTCAGACAGTCACGTAACGGCCAGTGCCAGGACTTTTCCTTGTTCTAAGAGTTGAGAACAGAGGTTACCAGCATGTAACCAAAGGATCCACCCAAGGTTAGCCCAGCAGCAAGCCTCGTGAACCCACCGCGAACGATCACCTGATCAACGAATAAACTACGGTTGGAACTGTGGACAGCTGAATATCAGTACTCAGGACTCGCGCTACATCGGGAACGAACCGGTCTTCTTCCTGTCTAAAGATTGTGACTTTTCTGTGTGCAAACTCTGCTAGTTTCAGCCAACACTAACTAGCCGGTCTTCAGAGAGCATCAGCAGCGCACCACAGCAGAAATCTCTTCTTCCTTCTCCTTCTCTCACGTCGAACCAACACTGCCTTGCACCGGGCCAGAGAGCGCCGATTGGACACGGCAACAGCCTGCCACTGCTTCTTTGCGTCCGCGGGAGATCTGAATCCCCACAGAGCGGATGAGTATTCCACATTCTGCATTAAAGCTCGAGAATTCAATTGTTACCTCAACCTGAGTTGATATCAATTTAATTCCTATGAGTCATGTACTTGCTTTTGAGTATCTAATGTACAAGTTGTGACAAAGTTCATTTACAAAACGGTCTAAATGAATGATATACGGAATGTATGTCCCTCTTGGTTTGTAACTCTTCGTGATGGAATGTATACCTTTTGTATTCTGCTAACCCTCACAATAAGATCTGTTATGTTTAAATGCACATTTTATGCATTAATAAATGTATTAGTATCCGAGTGTGTGTGTTGCTGAGTTATCCCGCAAAGTCGGTTTTCTAATAGCCATCAAAGCCATTTTCTGACTTAATGCTACAATTAATAATTGTCCCTGTAAATGCACAAACCCCTACATTTACTGGAGCCTCGTGAGAGGATGCCTATAAGCTCCTCCAGTCAGAACAGGAGGTTCTACTGTACACAGAGGGGTGGGACGGGGGAACAAGCTGATACCCTGGCTTCTCTCCAGACACAGCTGGATGAATTCCTCCAGTTTGGACAGGAGGATCTACTGTACACAGAGAGGGGTGGGGGTGTGGAACAAGCTGATAACCTGGCTCTCTCTCCAGGCACAGCTGGATCAGCTCCTCAAGTCAGGACGGGAGGCTCTACTGTACACAGTGAGGTGTGGGGGTGTGGAACAAGCCGATACCCTGGTTTCTCTCCAGACACAGCTGGGTGAGCTCCTCCACTCAGGACAGGTGGCTCTACTGTACACAGAGAGGGGTGGGAGAGGGTAACAAGCCGATACCCTGGCTTCCCAGTGGGCAGTGATTCGTCAAATATACGAATATATCACAGCAATAATATAGCTATACGTGTATATATACGTTGCCGCGATGTATAATCAATGTTGAATTGCAACCGTAAAATTGACGACCTTAATAAATGCATATATAATGTCAAAAACACATCTAACACAGTGCCAAAGGCTTTTTATACATTGTTTGTGCCGCATCTAGGAGTATACGGCAATCTGCATAGTGTACGAAGTAAATTATTTTCGCAGTAATTAATTTATTTACACAGCTTTGCATACAAGGGTTTTGCGGAGGGGTCTTCCCCCTGCCTGAAAAAAAAGTAAAATGTTTGAGTGCCTATAGATTTTCTATTTTTATTTTCTCAAGAAAAGTTGATACCATATCCTGGACACCCCGTCCCCCATCAGAGCCGGTGCCCAGGGAAAAATCTGTAGGGGGGCGTCTGAAATTCTGAGGGGGGGTTCAGTTGAAATGGAGCTGTACGGTGCAGCTACCCAAATGAAATCTTGCAGCTATGCCATTGATTAGTGCTTCATGATAGAAGATAACGACTAGCGATCTGGTATTTGCGATGAAGTTCAGTTTCACATTTTTCGTCACTCTCGCGGTTTGGATTGCCTGGACCGAAAAGTACCACAAGCGTTCATTTTTGCAGCTACATCAACGGAGGTTCTGAATCGTTAAGAAAAAATAGTTGTAAAAACCAACAGAAAGCACAGACTGCTAGAACTAGTCCTAGTTATATAACGATTTTAAGTATAATGATAAACTACTGCAAGGAATCGGTCCACCTGAGCAAACAGGATCGTAATGTTGACACTAACGACACTGATACAGTACTTGCCCTTCCTGGACGGAGAGTCCTCCTGCACATCAAACAGTCCGAGTGACTGTTAGTGTCAATTAGTGTTGTCTGACCATTGACAAAGTACAACTATTTTATTAGGGCGCAAGTTAAGTAAATCCTTTTGCCCAAAACTGAAGGGGCGACACTCCTCCCTCCCCCCGTGATGCCAGGCCTGTCCCCATCCTATTCCATAATGTCATTATATATAATACCTTACAACAGTGACCGATCCTTACTAACTGCATGCGTTAAAATTGCACATCAGGGGGGCACATAACCGCAATGTATTATCAATGTTAAATTTCAACCATAATATCGACAACATTAATAAATGCATACGTTGAGAAAATATCTAACCCAGCATATTTTCCGGTTATATACCACAATGCATTGCTAGTATTCGTTGGTCACCATTTTGGACACGTTTTTCAAACGTAGAAGATTGAAGTATTCGCAAATATCTCAGCAGTCCTCTTTTGACGAGTAAGTATGAATAATAATAATACTATCTGAATACATACAGATCTTTCTTAATATTATTTTGATTAAAATAGTACGTGAATAAGCAAAAAATGGCACATAAAAATAGTGTGAATGGGGAAGATGACACAAAATCTTTTTGCTCTAATTATTCTTATTCTATGTTGTACTTTCAAACTTTGGGTACTCTTTAATTAGGACAGACTTTATTGCTCAACTGCTATGATGCAAGCCAAATTTTATACATTTATTTCAGCTTTGAGCTTAGTAAACCATTCATTTTTTAGATTATACTAAAGAAGATATTAATCATCATTTATTTGGGAAGTAATATTTTATAAGTTTCTCCTAGCTGCAGTGCTGAAGTCCCACCCTACATCAACAGAAAAAGAAATAAAGGAGCACGCAATACGTTACTTGAAGAATGCATATGCAAGGCAGGGGGCCAGGAGATCTGGACACTGAAAATAATAGGTTTCTTGTTCTGTTAGGACAGTTAGACAGGGTTTGCAAATAGTGGACAAAAATCGTCTTAACTTCCATTGCAATATTTTTTTTCTTGGAAATATAGAAGTTGTACATTTTAAAATTTATATTTGAATCAAAATGAGGTTTTGAGTTAGTGTGTTAATGTAATTAGTTTGTGTTTGTCATTACTATACTGTATATTGCCATGTTACCAGAATTTGTAGCTGAAGTTTAAGACTAGTTGTGTTTTTTATGATTATTGCCCATATGTTGATTGTTGATTGAATGTATACAATGTATAATTTGAAATACATATGTTTCAGGTGTGAATGTGTATTTTCAGAATAAATTTAATCATTGGCTTGGTTTACTTGTTTCTACACCTATAAAACCTATCTTTGATGTATAATAAACCTCTACCCATATACGTATAATAGACCTCTAACCATATACGTATAATAGACCTCTAAAGTTATCCGTATAATAGACCTCTAAAGTTATCCGTATAATAGACCTCTAAAGTTAACCGTATAATAGACCTCTAAAGTTAACCGTATAATAGACCTCTAAAGTTATCCGTATAATAGACCTCTAACCATATACGTATAATAGACCTCTAAAGTTATCCGTATAATAGACTTCTAACCATATACGTATAATAGACCTCTAAAGTTATCCGTATAATAGACTTCTAACCATATACGTATAATAGTCCTCTAAAGTTATCCAGAACTCCAACCATATATGTATAATAGTCCTCTAAATTTATCCGTATAATAGAACTCCACACATTTACGTATAATGAACATCTAATCATAGACGTATAATTGACGTATAACAATAGACGTATATTAGAATTTCATTCTAGACGAATTGCGGACCACATTTAGACGTCTAAGGTATGCATTTAATAGACGTATATTATACGTCTTTTGCCCACTGGGGTGTTTTTGTATCCACGCAAAACCTCGCATGAAAGTGAAGTTGATAAATTTTACTTGTAAAATATTTAACACGTTACAAACTATTAAAATACATCAGAAAAGTACCCGAACTCATCCAATTTATGCATTTGAAACGAACGGATGGGGGACTTTAACATGACTTTAAGGAATCTGGAAATTCACTTTTAGGAGTCTTCGGAAGTCTGGACCCAGATGTGCTCGTACAGTGAGGAGGAGTGTTTTGACTTCCTGCTTTCAGCTCGTGCATTGTTTCTTCTTGTGACCACCAACAGAGAGAGCTTTACCGGTTCACAGAAACGTCCCGGGAGTTTTCTGGGTTAAGAGGGAAGAATAAATGTAATAAATGGAGATGTTATTGCCGCTGGGGAGTATGAAGGCGGTTTAGCGAGGCGGTGGCGTGTGGAGGGAGGAGACGCGCATTCCGCACGGGCAGCGTAGGGCAATGAGTCGCACCTGCTGCGCGCTGAGTCCTGTCCTATATAACCGCTGAGCCCGGACACCCACAGCCTCTCCAGTCAGTGCTGGAGTTTTTTTTTTTAAATAATACTTCAGAAGGTGCAGAAACGGACTCTTTTGCTCAGTTGAGGCTATAGGAATCTTTGTTTCTTTTCAGGCTGTCAGGAATAGCGCTTATTATATTTTTTTTTCTCAGACTAAACAGTATCAGTATGAATTTCAGTTAAACGCCTAGTTTAGGAAGATCAAGAATGAGTTAGGGAAGACAGAGGTGGAGACTAATGGAAGTTATGAAAGCCATTAATGGGTTGTCTCTGCTTGAGCTTGATTTACACCTTCGTAGTGCAAAGTCTAAGGGTTAATTGCAACAAACTGAAAGTGAAGTACTAACAGGTGTTCAACCCGTGTTTAGTACGCAGCTGTGGTCTGAAGTTGTGCTCCACTTTAAGTCCAATTGCAACGAACGTTGCTGCTGTGCTTAGTCCACAGCACTGTACTTAACCTGTTCTCAATTGCAACGAACACAGAGTAATATTTGTTGCCCTCTAGAAGTGACTAAACTAGTTAATTATTTTAAACCACCTTTTAATATGGCTTGAGCAACTTAATACCATACTTGGTGTAACGATGAATTGCATTAGAAGGCTCTAGAATATAGTGGAAATAATAGTTACCACGTACTGAATTTATGCATCTGCTTGAAAACATTGTAATATTTAATTAAAATTGCTTAACACTCATACCACATTTATTCATAATGAAGTTGATTAATGTGTGTATTTACAAAAGTGACATTTACTAATTATGTTGAATGTTAATCATTACTAGTAGCTGTGAAGTTTAAGGTGCTAGGGAGTGAAGAGAACAGAACTTAAACTATTATTTATATAAATGTAGCGTGAGGCTTTAATGTGTTCTATAAAATCGAGGAGTCAACTGGATAGATTTGTTAAATATTTTAGTGATGGTTCTCTGTGTTTGTGGTTATCAGAGGAAAGCAGGGATGAGGAGGAAATAGGTTGCACCCAAGCATGTTAAAGGAAAAAAACTCAGCATCTTAAGTGATATATGATGGTTTACAGTCCCTTTTCTGTCCTGTGGCTGTGATCCAATGACTGTGTTAAAACAGCCAGGGTTGTGCTAGCTCTTGATGGACTGGTATGCAAACCAAATGACAGACAAGCAAAGCGTTGTTTTACAATTCTGAAAGCTTGTTCAATGTGGCTTCTTGTGGTTTTATGACTCCTGTTATAGTAATAATAATTATAATAATTGCTTACACTTATATAGGGTTTTTCTGGACACTCCACTCAAAGCGCTTTACAGGTAATGGGGACTCACCCTCCACCACCACCAATGTGCAGCATCCACCTGGATGATGCGACGGCAGCCATAGTGCGCCAGAACGCTCACCACACACCAGCTATCAGTGGGGAGGAGAGCAGAGTAATGTAGCCAATTCATAGAGGGGGATTATTAGGAGGCCATGATTAGTAAGGGCCAATTGGAAATTTGGCCAGGACACCGGGGTTACACCCCTACTCTTTTCGAGAAGCGCCCTGGGATTTTTTATGACCACAGAGAGTCAGGACCTCAGTTTTACGTCTCATCCGAAGGACGGCGCCTGTTTACAGTACAGTGTCCCCGTCACTATACTGGGGCATTAGGACCCACATGGACCGCAGGGTGAGCGCCCCCCGCTGGCCCCACTAACACCTCTTCCAGCAGCAACCTTAGTGCTGGTCTTCTAATGTTGTTGGATTGTGCGCAGGTGTTAGAAGATACCATCATAAAGGATAAGCAAGACTTAGCAAAACAACACGCCAGCAAGCACTTCCCCCCTTCGAAAGGAAGATGTTGGAACTGATTAAAGAGCTTAATCTGAACTGACACAGGAGAGAGAGAAAATCAAAGTTCTGAAAAGTAAACACAAGGCACACCCTGCTAAAGAAATGTATTGCCTTTAAAAAAATGCTTAGAAGGTCAGAGGAACAATTGTTTTGTTGTTTGTTTTTTGCTCAAGTATTTTTATTAGTCTAATTTCCAGTTCTGTTAAAAATAAAACTTAACTTTACTGATTATTAGTCGGTGTCTTTTGTAATGATTTAGGTATAATGATGTCTGCTTATTCATCTGGAGTGTTAAACAAAATTAATGTTGCAATAATACAGTAGTGTTTAATTTCAAATGCAAAGCTGTGGTTCTCATTTGTTTCATGACTAAATATAATTGTGTATCTCATTAATAACTATGTCACCTCATCAGGTGAATTGTCGTCTAAATGCAATTCTTAAATTAAAAACTAACTGATTTGTCAGGAAATTTAGTTTGAATATAAACAAGATACAGAAAAGTAATTGTATATTAACGTGGCCTACCTATTATTCTACTAGTCAGAAGTGTTCTGATGTACAGTCCCCTGCAGTTCAGGCTAATTATTACAACAACGCCGAGCCCTCGGAACCGGATTAAGCACAAGTTAAGCTGAGCTCCAACTTTGTTCCACATGTTTTTTGCCGCAATTGAACTCAGAGCGGGAGATGATCTCCAGAATGTACCATACTAACCTAGTACGCGGCTGTGTTTTAACTGGGGAAGTCGATTGCATTTGACCCTATGGGTTTATATACATGGGTTTCTCTGCATACACTACCATAAGGGAGGAATGGTGAGTTAGAGGGAGGGCACCAGTTTGGTTTATCAAGAATTCACCAAACTGAGTAGAACTACAGATCCAACCATTCAAAATGTGCAAGGTATGCTGCAGTAAATCGCAGTGCTTGTTCCGCAAAGAACTGTAGGATACCGCATGATGTATCAAAGTAGGGTGGAATATCTTGTAAAACCACCAGGTGGAGCTATGAAAGCTCTCATGTGCAGCATTTGGTCTGTTGCCAGAAAACACTTGGTTTTGAATCCCTGTCAATGCTGAGGGACAATTGTTTGTCAATTACAGAATTTAACAGTCTAAACGGTATATACAATTTAATAAGTTTAAGCTTTGTATTACATTGTTAAACATTAAACTGATTAAAAAGTACACTGAAGTGTTATAGAGGACACAAATTGTGTATTGTCTCTTACATTAAAAAAAACATTCATTTTAATGTGATATGAAAGATTAATAATGAATAACATTTGGATAGGCTGTAAGTTCAAAATATTACTGTAGTCCACTTTCTTTCTAAACATCTGCATCAATTTGTCTTGTTCACCCATGATTACTTAAACATTTTGCCTGCCCTTTTCAGCTATAGCTTTGTTTGAACCCAGCTCCTGGCATGAGTTTTCCTTTAACAAAAACATTTCTTTGAAAAACTAAAATAGTAAATTATATTGATTTGTTGCTATTTCTAAATATCACAAGATGTTCAAAATTAAGTGATTTATTAATAACAACTAATAATTTCAAACTGCTTGTATTCTAAAATTGTATTTTGTTTGGGGTATTTTGTAACTGTTTTCACAAACTAATAAAACAAAATTTATTAAACATCTGAGATAGGGTGTTCTATACCTCCGTTTACTTTCTGAAACTCCATCGATATTTCCTGTTTTCACACAGATAAGAATAAACTGCACGTGCAAATCTTTTCACAAGTGTAAAGATGTTCTGTGCTCAATAGCTCTTTAACACAGTGCGCATTATGTCATATCTTTAAGCATCAGTTGAAGCATTCTGAAGTCTGACAATCGTAAAAAGTTACCAAATAGTATTGGTGAAACTGTTACCTGTCCTGGATAAAGCGATTAGAAAATAGTTGGATTTACACGTGTAAGAAACTTTCTGATTTTAATGGGATACGGAAGATATTAATAATAAATGACATTGGATGGTCTAAATGGAAAATATATAGAGGGGACATGTTGAGTCTTTTCTTTTCAGCTTGAAATTAACTTTTGCCTACTACTGTATATTCCATTGCAGCCATTTTAATGCAACGCAGCTCCATACTTCTCACAAAGTCTAGGCTAGGTGTTACATCCCACTGTGTTTATGTAGATTAGACAGTTCTACTGGGGGAGGGGAAGGAACTTTCAGTTTTCTGGTGTCATTGTTGGCCTTTAACATAAGGCAACCAGCAATCAAATGTCCTGTTTTTTCTCAAGTTGAACAAAGACGTGCCACATGCATATGGTGTGATATTGTATACTTTTAAAGCTACTACAGTATAGCTTGTGGGAAATACATTTGTCCTGTATCAAAGTTTAACTTGTTCAGAGCACCCTACATTACAAACTGAGTGAATTCAACAGTATCGACGGCTAAAAGCAACATGTCAAAATGTTCCCAAAATAACAAAAAGTGAACGAGTTGAGGATTCGTTAATAGAGTAATCATAACAATAACTCCCGAGTTGTTTCATACAATCCAAATGAAAGAAGGACACTTAAATAAACATGAAAAGACTATTTTTTCATTGACGAAAAGTAACGTCGCACTCTCTCTTGTTTAATCTGATTGTTTTATTGCTACACAGACTAAAACCAGAGAGAAAGAGCACCTCTTTCTTTGAAGCATTTTGTTTATCCTATCATGTATCGGTTTCCAATCACACAATCCCAGTCACAAAATTACAAAACAGAAGAGCGGTGTAGCGGTCGGCTCTGGCTGTCCCCTCTGTGCCGACACACTGCACATTCAATCCCCCCTCCTTCTCTTGACTGATGGACAAAAGATGGACATCTGTGAGAACTGTACATGGCATTGGCATCTGTGAATTCTGCTGTGTAGATAGTGCTTCCTGAGGGGAGAGAGACAGTGGGGATGGCATCAGCCAATTCCTGGGTGGTGGTGAGCAGAGAGGACAGGACGGAGTGTCCTGAGGCGGTGTGTGCTCTGCTGGGGGTGGAGGGCTGTGTGGAGATATGCATTGCACCAGGCACAGCAACCTGTGTGGCAGGGAGGGGCACTTTTCAGGAGATGAAGTTCTGTTTGGAGACCCGCTGCTGTCGTAAACACTCCAAACAGGTGCTCTTGCTCTTTTTACAGACTGGAACCTTGGCCAGTGGCTGAAAACAGAGACCCACAGCCTGTGGCAAAAAAACAGAATCTATTTAAGAAATAACGTCACACAGGAGTATTCATCAGTTGCAGAAGAGACGTCAAAATATTTTATTTTCATCCATCTTACTGCTTTCTTTTTTACTGTTCCTATAGTCTTTGAAGAATGTTTAGTGTGTGCGAGGTTTCCTGAAGAAGAGGCTGTGAAAGAAACATTTATAATAAATTATACATTCTAGCACAGCAAAAGTACCTTGGATTTTGAAATATAATCGGGTATTTCAAATGAAGCCCCTTCGCACTTTGCAGGCCAGAGCAGCTGAAGCACGACATCTCTTCCTGTAAAAAGTCTTTACCAAGTCTCTAAATATCTGACTTTCAGTTTGAAGCGGTACAATGGATTCCAGGGCACATTAATTCTTGATTCAGGATATATATGAGTGTGCTAACGGTTAAAACTGTGTTAACATGAGGTACAAGCGGTAACATTTTCATTCCGAGAAGAAAGCCAGTCTGTGCGCATTTCTCAGCATGCACATTGTCAGGAACAACAAACCCACAGTGCCAGCAAACCTATCGATAGCCTGTAGGTACTGTCATTGACCGGGGTAAAGTAAGCATTCAAAAACGATTTTGGCTCACCTGTATCATTTTCACAAAACCTCTTAGGTTTAAGAAAACACTTGCTTTATGTGCAAACTACATTGTGACTGTTTTCACAGCCTTCACTATGTCATTTTTAAGACATTTTTTTTACCACGCACGGATATTATTTTGACCATATCTTAGCAATGGAAACACAGAAAGCCTTCAAACTAAATGCATTTTAAAAACCATGGGGTGAATCACACCCTCTACATCAAACTATAAGTGAGCTAATTATCTTTTTAAACCTCTGGTTTTTCATTGATGTGTAACTACGCACTAACTGGAACCTGGGGGACTGCTGTGTACACACGTTCACAATGCAAGAAATACTGCTCAATACGGCTTTGTGTGAAAAACCAGTATATCACCATAGGAAGCAGGACAGCGCAGTCTCCAATTACCCAGACTGTATGCACAGGAATAAAGCTTTGTTTGATTTCTGAAACCCTTTCTTAATGTCCTGTTTTCATTCAGGTAAGGGTCAACTATATATACACTATAGTGCTGACAGTGGGAAAATTAAAAATATTCTTTACTCAGCAGCTTAATTCAAACAGCTCCAATGATGTTCAAACCGATTTTTTACACAGAAGACTAATACAGCTTTGCATTCTGAATCTCATTTTCTCATGCTTTTAATTATTGTGGCATTCTGCGCTGGGATAGGGGTATGCTGTTCACAAACCAATAGCATTTAAACTACAGCACCCACAATGCTGCAACCAAGTGTTTTACACACCAGACAGCCCCCCCCCTCACCTTATACAACCTTGCTTGGGGTTGTGAAACCTTTTTTTAAATTATTTTTTCAATACAGCACCATTAAACATGCATTACACTGGGATGGGGGGTGCTATTCATGAGTCAAAAGCTTCATCACAACATCTGAAAATTTTAGATTTGACATTCTTTTTATTTCATGCTTTTTTAGTTTTTCCTAATTTCACATTTTAAATAAGCTGTATCTGTAGCAAATCACAATGAAGGTGTGGTATGCAGATGTGACTGTGTAACCATCAGGCACGAAGGAGAGAAACAAAAAAACTCCAAAGGAGAAAAAAAATATCTGGGGGACCAAGGCCTGATGATTGACCTCCCCTCCAGGTATGACAAGTAGTTACTAGAAACAGTTCACATGCACCACCATGCAGATTGACACAGTGAATTCTATTCCCTGTATTATGTCAGGCTAGATATTAATGTTGAGTATGTCCCATCCACTGGGTTGAGCAGTACAGGATCTTGAGTTTTGTAGGGACTCATATCGGCTGGGTTCCTTGCTTCAGAAATCCAGGAGGATCCCTTGTCATGGGGGACGGAGCTCGATATCAACCAAAGGCACCGAAGAGTGGCAGGCATGGTGTGGAGAAAAAAAAAGGGTTAGACACAGAAAAAACAATTGCAATGTGGTTGTCTACTTACCCACTTGATATCTGTTTCTGCACCTCCTAAAGAATTAGATCACTCAGGATCAATAAGACTACAGAGATGATGTAGAAGACTACAGCATTGTTAAATATGCTTGTAGGTATGGGGCATCCTTAATAAGGTCTGACATATTTCTACAATTTAGGGGCTGTGTGTCTAAATGCTATGCTACCTGCTCGCTATTATTAACGTAAGCTGTTCATTGATCTAGACAGCATCCTGCAAATGCCATAATCTTACTGGAAGAAAAGGATCACTTTGGTGTCTAGGTTGTTCTTTTTTGATGAGTCTCCAAGCCTGGAGATGTACACGGTATGATATTGAAAGTCAGTGGGGTTCAGACTTCGATGATGTGATTGTGTTTTATTGTTTCGGTTAGAATCCTTTTAGTAGTGTGTCCTGTCTGAAAGGTACTGTAGAGATGGTAATATTTGGTTAACCTAATAAGGAATCACGTTGGATACACCTCTATTTGACAGAAGCCAGTTTTCTTTGATCTTTCTTACAGCAAAGTGGAATAAATCATGTCATGGTGACATACTGTTGATTTAGAATTCTTTGCACTACTACTTTGATGTTAACACTGTGTAGTGATCATATATAAAAGGGACTGTGTTGTGTTATGATGAACTTTTTTACTGTTTTCATACATACTTTGTTTGGTTTCTGGCAAAAGATAACAAATAATTAATAATAATAATTGCTTACACTTACAGTATGAACAGACTGTAGCTGCCTTAGACACTTACTTTACACTGCAGAGAAATGTGGTTTTGGAATGGCATAAATTTAGACAAGGATCTGTAAAGAATCCCCCACGAATAGGTATGCAGATCGTATGCAGACGCAGGACCAGGTAGATATCAAAACAGGAGTACAATCCAAAACGTCAAAAATCCTGGAGATCCGAAGAGAATATTACAATCCAAATCAGTAGGCAAGGTTCAAGGTCAAGGGCCAAAAGGATAGTTCAGGAACCAGGAGAAGTATAGTAAGCGAGGTACAAAGAAAGGCGAGGTAGAGCTCTCTAAGAGAAGACTCAATTGTTATTTTCAAACTGCTGCTGGCACTGGTTAGTTTATCTGGGCTGGCTGGCGGTTGTGACAAGATCTCAGTCTCAGGACGAGTCTGTTGATGCTTTTGTAAATGCACTAAGAGAACTGGCCAAATCATGTGACTTTGAAGGATTTGAAGCTGACATGTTAAGAGATCGACTTTAGAAAGAGCTCTTACAGTTGCTAAAATTTATGAAGCAGCTCAAGCAGAATCAAAAAAATGCTTTCTAACCACAGTGACAAAGCTAGAGAGAGTCATGTTTACTTCAAAAGAAACATTGAACGGGTTGCTCTCTCAAACTTTAGAAACAAAAGCTGAGCAGCAGGACGCAGTCAAGTTACAGACATAGAAGAACAGGGGACAGCTGACATTACATAACTGACATTACAGGTGCGGACTACCAACGCACAAAGCAGATGAATGCGGAGCACAAGTAACAAAATGTCTACACTGTAAGAAAACAGGTCATTATGCACCAGAGTGTGTAGAAAGAAAATCAGTTTCCAAAAAGAAAAGAAAGTTAATACAAATAAGGAAGGGACAAAGCTTAAAAAAACGGATAAACCAGTGAGCGCAGTTCAAGAACCTTCTTCAGACTCAGATGAATTTGTTTATTCCATTGACCCTGAAGGTAAAGAAACTGTTCAAATAAATGGCCAAGAGATAAAAATGTTGATAGATACAGGAAGTGGAAGAAACCTCATTGGAGTAGAACGTTTCAAGAAAGTGTTTGCACACAGAACTAAACTTAAGCAGACTAATAAGAAATGCTATGCCTATGCACAAATTAGTCCACTTCAGTGTGTTGGCTACTTTGAGGCACAGCTGAAATGGTAGGAAAATGTAATAAAGGACAAAGCCTATGGAATTGAAGGAAATGTAGAACAATTGTTGGGAAGAAAAGCATGTTTCGATCTGAAGATTCTGAATGTAGGAGACACTGTCAATGTGGTTGACCAGTCCTCACAGAAGTTTCAGCAGTTAGCACAGGAATATGAGTCACTCTTTAAAGGTTTAGGACAGATCAAGGTTACAGTAGATGAGAAAGTTTTGCCAGTAGCTCAAAGTCTGAGACGAGTACCCTGTCCAGTGATAGAAGCTGTTAATCAGGAGTTAGATAAAATCCTGGATGATGGAATTATTGAAGAAGTGAATCAAGGTGCAGATGGATCTAAAATATTCTGATAATACCTAAAAAGACACCAAGGATGTGTGGATCTGTGAGAAGTGAATAAAGCAGTAATCAGAGAGAGACATCTAGTACCAACGGTTGACAGCATATTGCAAGCAGTGCAAAGAGCCAAAGTTTTTGCAAAGTTAGATGTTCGAAAAGGATTCTGGTAAGTTGAGTTGGCCCTGGCATCAAGACACCTTACTACTTTCACCACACACAGGGGTTGTTACCATTTCAGAGTAGTTCCTTATGGCTTGTCTAGTGCCCCAGAGGCCTATCAGAAGGCTATGGACTTGATGTTGTGTGAAATGCCTGGTGTTGTATGGTATATGGATGATGTTGTAGTACATGCGGAAAATGAAGAACAACTTGAACAGAGGCTCAGGCAAGTATTCCAAAGATTCCAAGACAGAGGCTTAACTTTAAATAAAGATAAGTGCATCTTTGGCCTAAAAGAGATCGAGATACTGGGACATTTGGTCACTGCAGAAGGAATAAAACCAGACCCGAAAAAGGTGAGAGCTGTTTGCAGTGCACCGAGACCTGAGAATGTTGCGCTTCTGCACTTGTTCTTAGGCACTTGTGGATTTTTGATGAAATTAATTCCTAATTATGCAGATATATCAGAACCCTTAGAAAACTAATGAGGAAAGGACAGAAGTGGGAATGGATATCGAAAACTGAGAAAGCCATTGCCGAGTTGAAAAGAGCACTTGTAACTGAACCATGTCTGGCATACTTCAAACTAGATGCATCAACAGTAGTGATCAGTGACACGAATCCTGTAGGACTTGGAGCAGTATTGCTACAAAGACAAGAAGATGGACAGAACAAACCAGTGGCATATGCAAGTCGCTCACTTACCCCAACAGAAAGGCATTACTCACAAATAGAGCGTGAAGCCTTGGGTTGTGTTTGGGCAGTGGAACATTTTAGGACATATTTATGGGGAGGCAAGTTCACACTTCAAATGGATCATAAACCCCTCATTTATATGTTCAATCCCAAAAAGGCAACATTGTTACCACCCAAGATACAAAGACTTGGATTGAGATTATGGCCTTATGATTACAAAATTGAACACATAGTAGGGAAAACCAATGTCGCAGACTCATTGTCACGTCTTCCTTTACCAGACACAGAAGACACTGGTTATGTAGACACCTATGTTGATGGAGTGCTTTCAATCAGCACTTATGATATGCATGCACTGACACTTGAGGAACTTAAACAAGCAACAAACGAAGATGACACATTGAAATTGTTGATGTCCATAGTGGAAAAAGGACAATGGCCTAATCCAATTCCAGACGAACTGCAGCCATACCACAGGTGTAGGTTGGAGTTATCTACATATGATGGACTGCTTTTAAGAGGACAGAGGATTGTGTTACCGAAAACAAAAATCAGACAAGCACTGAAAATAGCACATGAGACACATCACGGTGTAGTTTGTACAAAACAGTACCTGAGAAGCAACTTTTACTGGCCCAACATGGACAGTGATGTTGAAAGACTAATCAGGAATTGTTCCACTTGTGTGTTGAATCAGCCATTGCAGGAGGATCAACCTCTCCAACCACTTGAATTACCACCAAGGCCTTGGACAAAATTGGGCATTGCCCTGGTAGGTCCCATTCAGAATGAATACATATTGACTGTCATAGACTATTATACTTCTTACCCTGAGGCGGTTGTTGTATCAGACATATCTTCAGCCACAGTTATTAGAGAGATGATGAACATCTTTGCACGATTTGGTTATCCACTAGAGGTAGTAACAGATAATGGCAGGCAATTCATAGGACAGTTGTTTGAATCATTTCTGACTAATTGTGGAATTAAACACATCTGTGCATCACCTTACTATCTGAGATGTAATGGCAAAATTGAAAGATTTCACAGATACCTGAAAAAGGCCTTAAGAGCAGCTGTGACAGAAGGAAAAAAGAGAGAGAGGAACTCCCTAAGATTCTGCTGACTTATAGATCAACACCACACAGGGCATCTGGAGAAACCCCAGCTAATCTTATCTTTGGGCGTGATATCCGGACTAAACTACCAAACATGGAAAAGAAGAGCCAAGGGACATTCAAAAGACAAAAGATATCCATAGACATCATGAGGAGTATGCACACAAAATGAAATTATATGCAGACCAGACACATCGAGCAAGGGATCATAACTTCAAGGTCGGTGACGTAGTGTTTGTGGCTGGCCTAGACACCGGTAAATTGGATGCCAAGTTCAAAGACACTCGCTATGTGTTATTGAGAAACACCTCTTGTAACTCTTTTGAGTTAGTGAATGTGGAAGATGGCTCAAAAATAATGAGAAATGTAAAACATCTTTGACACGCTCCTCCATTGGATCTTGATTTTGAATCTGCAGAAACAGAAAATGCTGAGAATACAGGACTTTCTGACGTGCAGGAAGTGCCGAGTCCTCAGACAGTGGAGAGTACATCCGTAGGAGAGCCAGTAACTTTACCCAGAAGTAAAGTAACAACCATTAGTGGCAGGGTTATCAGGAAACCGGCTCATTACAGAGACATTTAAAAATACAGGACTTGCATAGCTCTCCAAATGTTAAATTGCCCTATTTTGTTTGTGTTATCTATGTAGATGTTGCTTAGACTGCTAGAAATGAGGTGATATTTAGAAGTGACTTAAGTAGAAATTGAACTAAAATTTGAGTTGGTACATATAGAAATTGTTGTAAAAAAGATGAATGTATTGAATAGAAATGAAAGGCTTTATGTACATTTTGTTGTAATAGTTAATAACAGTTTACTGTGTGTTGATATAAAATTGTTACAATTGTATGGTAAAGCTATAGACTTTAAAAATAACAAAGGAAGGGATGTCGTATAGTGAATAGACATCGCGAGACAACAGACCGAGAGAGTAGAAGGCGGGAACATATGGTGTGAGACCGTGATTTGTGTAGTTAATAAAATAGTCTAAATCATATAAGAAAGGCTCTTTATTAAGATACACAACATGCTCGATAAGCTACTGGACACACCCACCCCTCCTCACACAGACCGTGGAAAAGCCCCCGAGTGGGAGGGCTCTCTCTTCCTCCCAGGACCTCTTGGACACGACGCACAGACAGAGCGCGGGGAGCCGCTGCCTGCAAACACGGCTCCAGGCAGGACTCCACTCCGCAGGAGGAGATGGGGGCAGCTTAGCTCCTGTGCAGAGACCTGAGCTGTTGTTGCTGCGGACGCTGTCTTTTCTGTTCCCGGGGTAGGAGTGAATGTTGAGTTGCCCTTAGAAATGAAGCAGAGCACTTCAACGGCACGGGTGTGTGTGTGCGTGCGCCCTGGTGATTCTGGGAGACAGATCGAACCTGGGCTAAAAGAAAGGGGGCTTAGCCCTCTTGCATTTGCTAGATCGAAGTTGTACAACCCATTTGTATCTGCTAGGCAGCGCAGTCGTTGTGCACAAAGAACGCTTTGAAAAGTGTCAAAAGCAAGTCATTCCGAGTTGGTCGTTTGTGTTTTCCGTTCAGACGCGAAATGCTGAAATGATCTCTCGGCTCCTCGGTTGTCATTTCTGCTCTGTAAAGGAATCACAGTACGCGTCGGCTTCCAGCACGGTGGGTCAAGACACGATGCCTGGGGTCAGAGAGGGCGATGTCTTCCTTGTTAGTATAGTGGTGAGTATCCCTGCCTGTCATGTGGGAGACCGGGGTTTGATTCCCCGACGGGGAATCGCTCTTCTTCTACCTCCTTAGAGAAAGGACTGCCTTTCACTTCTCTGTATTTTCTTTCACAGCGCTGTGCAGCTTTTCATTGCTCTTGCTTTCCTGTTCCTGATGGTAGCGGTTTACAGAACAGAAAGTCCTCATGAGACATACCCTCAAACTCATATCTAACATAAACGAGTGAATTGGCCAAATCGATTACAGACTCACCTAATTGCAATGAAAAGCATCTGCTCATCTTAACGCGCTCTACCAGTGTACTTTTGAAACCATCCGCCATTTCAATAATTCTATGAGTGACTGTGTCTTTCAGAGGGGGCAGCAGGTCGAGCTGTTTAGCAGCTTTTTTTCACACATAATACGTGTCAGCTCTTTTGTTAACAGTAAATAAGGGTGTTCAAAAAAAGTGTCTGTTTATTAGGTGTAAAAATTCCTTAACGTCTTCGATTCTGTCATCAAAGATAAACTGCAATCAGCAAAGATAAAAGGATAATAATCTTTGCATACTGCCCTGTCTTTCTCACACCTGAAGAAGGCTCCACAGCCGAAACAGTGTGTTTCCTTTCTTCTCTTTTCAACATGGAATAATCCTTTACTTGTTCCTTTGCAGCCTACGCATGCTGACGCAGCTACCCACCTGATATATAACATTCCTATAATCACAACTATGAATTTCCACTGTGGGTATTACATGTCACAACGCAGAAATGCAACAGTGACGTGTCGTAATTACAAATGTACATGATAAGTGATTTTGTCTCTCCTACCTTAGTGTCGGAATATTAAGATGTTCTGGTGACAAGGAAGGAGGGAAAAAGTAAATCAGCAGAAGGGGTGCTATTTTGTTGACTGTTAATCCTTACATGTTCATAAGGTCATATTTAAAAAATGGTACAGTAAATTTTCTTATACTTAATGATTTTCATAATTTGTCACATTACCTCAGTGGCAGAATTGTGAGACTATTTAATAATCAGGAGGGAGGGTCATAGCAATAAGCAGAAAGTGCCATCACCCTTTGCTCATCTTTGGTTAACCATATTCTCACAAGCCATGTTCTAAATGTCCCATTGTAGACTGCTATATTAACATTTCTTGCAAAATGCAAGATTTTGAGACTTTTAATAATCAGAAGGCAAGGTCGTGGTAAATATGCAGAAAATGCCAGTGAATGAATGGTTTGCTTTTGTCTTATTTACTTGTCGTCTAACATGCCAGTTTGTGTTATTGTGAGTTTTGAAAATTGGTTTTCGATTTTCTTAAATGTGTTTCATACAAAAATGCAATTTGGATAATCATTATGTACATATTCCCCTTTACTGAGGCTATGTCCAGTAATCCACTCGGATTAGTATTTTTAAAAATAACTATAGAGAGCCATCTACAAGCGAAAGGCGGCATAACATCACAGTAGCATCTTATAAGGTGGAACGAAAAACGCGAATAAGAAGCTGCCGAATAAGAAGCCAACTTCAGCTTCGTTAATGCAGCAGGATTGGGTGAGGTAAGGTGGAAAATATTTCTTCCTCTGCATCCTAACATTTTTGTAGTTGTTCCAGGACTTCTCGCCCCAGATAAAGCTGCCAATACATCACTTGTTTCTACTCCATCAATATCAGCAGTGTTATCGGTACTAAGCTCCACAGCCGAAACATTGTGTTTCCTTTCTTCTCTCCGTGAAAGTCGATTCGATTTGTCAGCGAAACCGAAACTTAACCCTTTTTATAATTGCAGGAAATGCGAGTGTTTAACACGTGTCAGAATCACCAGGAATGTCCAATAAAGACCAACATTGCAACCCCCCAGAAAACCATATTCACCCATGAAAAATGATCGTCGAATGGCTGGCGGGATACATCATTTATACTCCCGTTGCATTGTGTGGCGGGGGCTCCGTGTCCCCTGAGCGGGGCTGGAGGATCGTTTATTTGCAATTCTTTGGAAAGGAGCTTCTTTCGAAATCAATGCGTGCCTGGATGTTCGCGAACGTGCTCCCTTGTGTTGGCTTGTCCCGCACTGGAAGAGCACAAGGCAAGTCTTCACAAGACAAAAACCTCCAGTGCACAGCACACTGAAAACATTTTTTGGCTGGCGCGTTTTATTTCAAAACAGAAACAGCACCAGTCGAACAAGTCGGCCAGATGCACAGAGCCTCCGCCCTCTTGTGGCTCCTTCTTGCTGCCTTTCCGCTGCCCCGGCGGGCGGCGAGGAGGAAGCGCCGTTTCCTACACATCTGCAGTCGCCATGCGCATTCGCAGCATGTCCCGGGACGCAATTCGGCCTCATTTGCATAACACCAGACCGGCTACGCAAGCTCGCATCGTGCGCCTGCCACACACCGAACAAACACCGGAGCCTTTTCAGCAATTTCCAAAAAACGGGCCTGCTCGCCTGCCCACAAGGCTCCATCTCTTACCCGCTCTCCACAGCCTGCTGTCTTCTGTGCTGTTCTCTCGGCACCGCTGCAGCGCACACAACTCCTGCAGCGCGGGGAGAGAGTTTCCACGCTCCGCCGCAGGGAAGGCTCGCTCCGTGCGCACACGTCCTTTCAATGCCAGTTCAACAAGTGCTCCGCATTAGCAGCGTCGGGGCTCCGGCGTGTCGCACCTCACCTCACCTCGCACAGCCCCCTCCTTGAATGTCTGGCGCTGGGCATGCCCCGCTCTCCTCCACCTTATCTTATCGCGTGTGACCACCGACAATGGCCACAATGCCGGGGAATGGCACCTGTAAAGTGTTAATTGGGGCACAGGACAGCCCGTCTCGTCTCGGGGTCTGGCTTCAAAGACAATACAGCAAACACAGCGGGGCGGGGGAAGAAGACGACATGACACATGCAGGTACATTCAGCTCCAGCGGGAAAGAGTCATTTGTCGGTCTTTTCAAGTGCTGGGAGCCGAGTAATCCTTCGCTTGTATCGTTTCTCCCCGGTGACTAGATCTCACCCTGCGACTCTCGACTGGGCTCACCCACGGCAGCCCAGCAGGTGTGAGCCTAGCCGGCACCCGGATGGGAGATTCCCCCCGGAAAAGCTCAGGTTGCTACTGCTCCTGCAAGAGGTGTGACTGGGACCAGTAGGGAGCGCTCACCCTGCGGTCTGTGTGGCTTTCTTATGCCCCAGCATCCTGATGGCGACACTCTGCTGCACAAACAGGCGCCGTCCTTCGGGGAAGGCGTAAAACTGAGGTCCCGACCCTCCATGGCCATTAAGAAATCTCTCAAAAAGAGACGTCGGGGGTGTCACTCTGGTGTTAGTGTTCCCCTTTACCAATCAGTCGGAGTCTCCTCCTAATCCCCGTCTCATATGTAACAATCAATGACAAGGCCCCCCTGTCCCGCGATATTGTACTTGTCTCCTGGCCGCTTGCTGGCGCCGTGAGATTTAGTACTCGCGCAAGAGACCGGGGGCAGAGCGCGAACGCGGTCCCCCGCCCCCCACAAAGTGTGCGCTCCAGGTTCCCTCTCGGGGCTCTGCAACACAGCGGAAAGGCAGCGAGAAGGAGCCTCTTGCTCTGACGCCGCAAGGCCACAAGAGGGCGGAGGCGCCGTGCGCCCGCCCGACGTGTTGGACTGTTGCGCTTTATGTGCTGAAATAAACACGCGACAGCCCAGAAATGTTTTCAGAGTGCTGTGCACTGGAGGTTTTTGTCTTGTGAAGACTTGCCTTGTGCTCCTCCTTGCAGTTTGTTTGTTCTCCTCCAGTGCGGGACAAGCCAACACAAGGGAGCACATTCGCCAACATCCAGGTACGCAATGCGATTTGGAAAGAAGCTCCTTTCCAAAGAGTTGCACACGAACGATCCTTCAGTCCCGCTCGGGGGGCACAGAGCCCCAGCCACACACAGCTTCAAGTAGCGAGTCAGGCGCCATGGCTTTCGCTTGCGGCCACACCACCCTGAATGTGCCTGATTTCGTCTGATCTCGAAAGCTAAGCGGAGTTGGGCCTGGTTAGTACTTGGATGGGAGACTGTCTGGGATTACCAGGTGCTGCAAGCTTTTGCTCTCTCGGCCAGCAGGGGTCACCGTTGGTGCCTTAGGCTTTGGGAGGAAAACCTGGAGGATGGAAAGGTGATCTATAGCCTCATCTCTAGAGATGTTTTGTTGCTATGGCATGTGTTTGACCCATATAAAAAAAAACCCGTTTGTAAAACGAATATCGAAGCTGCCTCTAAATCTGCAAATGAAGATGAGTCGATAAACCACTTGTTTTTCGTGTAACTATACATATATTCATTTATTACTGATTTCATTCATTGAGCAGGGATACAATAGAGGTACAGCCATTCACTGTTTGACATGTCTGCACTGGTACAGAACCTAGCAATCAGAAAACGGGTGAAACTGTCTTGAGAATTAGCATACAGTACCGAGGCCCCCATGACCAAATAAATTGGCCTTAATAATGCAGACTACAGCAAAACGACTGACTTTGAAAAGGGAATGAATGTCCGGAAGGAGTAGTGTAACCAGCTTGAAATGCTTCTCCGGACCTCTAACTAAAAGAAACTGGGAACCAGCAGTGGCTTTCGAACTGGGATCCTATCGCAGCACGTGGTGTCGTAACTCTTCCGTATCTGATATTGGACCAAGCACATCAGGGGAGAGCGCGAACGCAGTCCCCCACTACCAGAAATAATGCAGTCGAGATTCCCACATTTGGGGAATTCGCAGGGGTCAGCACAGCCGGAGTGCAATGGCCGAGCCTCGCCCTGGGTGAATCGATTTTTTAAGAACTTTATTTTCTTTTCACAAAAAAATACAGGACATCACAAATTAGAAAGCTTTACATTAATATACATACTTAAAACAGTATATATGATCACATCTCATTACATTTTGACACGGTACCAGTTACATAGCAACAATTTCTTTTTTTCTGGTGTAAATCACATTCTTTACTTAAACATGATAATGTTTTTCACAGTTTCTTGAGATATTGACCTATGCTCTCTATTTCCCACAGATTTTCTGCTTCCTCCCTCCTTTCTCTCCACAGATCTCTGAGGTAATAGTTCTCTTGGGTGATGAACAGGGCCAGGCTACCTGCTGCCTTGACTGGGACCTCGATGCCTTTGAACAGCCCCATGTTCCTCACTCTCCACAGGGCGTCTTTCCCACTGTTCACCACGGCCCAGATCCTGTCAAACAAGTCAGGAGGAAGTTTGACAGGAGAGATGCCGTTGTAGTGGCAATGCTTGTTAATAAGACAGAATTAAGCGGTGGTATGCTGTCCTAAATGAGGCCCCATCTCACCTTCCATCTCTGTGGTGCAGCCACAGAGAAAGTATTCATGCAGGCTGATTTAAGATGTTTTCTTTTGATAAGGGACAGCTCCCAGATGGGGATGCACTTAGCTAAGCCTGGCTATCATGATCAATGGTCATCCATTGGCGCCTATCTGTCTAGGGAGTGCCAAATGGACATCTGGACTGCATTCCAAAGTGTTAAGAGTAAGTGACTCATATCTCACGCAGGGCGTGGTAATACCACGTGGGTCTCCAATGCCCGCCAAACTCTCAACCAATCAGCACACACCTGTGTCTTGGTCAAAAAGTGAGCGCAAGCTCAGATCGGGGCTCTCCTTGGCCATTGTCGCACATCCTCAGAGACAATCATGTGACGACTGCTGTTGTCTGCAAAGGGACTTGGACTTTGTTATAAGCGCAAGGCCGAGGATCCCGTACGTACTCAGAATTCAGAAAGCTTTTAAGCGCAGGAGGCGCCCTATCCCCGCTCGCTCGCTCATTCCCCTGTTCACACGTGCAGTGCGGCTTGTCCGTCTGTTTCTTTGTCAGCTTTGGCGAGACACGGGTGCTTGTGTATTAGCGTGAGCGTTTTTTATTCTGATCAGGAACAGTTTTACAAGTCCGCAAAGGATCGAGGAAAGGTTTATCGCCAGCTGAAAAGAGACACAGCGCTTCGGCTGTGGAGACTTGTTCGGCTGGCGTTCGGAGAGTCGCGTTTTTCAGAATTGTATTGAGATCGTTTTCCACAGAGCTCAGATGTCAAAGCACAGCAGCAGCTCTCCACAGCGATCCTCTATAGCGCCCTTTCTCCCGCAGCTCCGTCCTCATTGGAAGGAAGCAAGAGTGAAAGGCTGAAGTGAAATAGAGCGGGGACGAAGGCAGTGAAGAGAGAGAACGTGGGAAGAAGAGAAAAACGCAAGGGAAAAAAAGCAGCGTCGTCAAAGAGGTGACGGAGCTGTCCTCTCAATAAGAAGGGTGCCAGCGAGCCTTGCTCTCGCTTACGGCCACACCCCCTTGAGCACGCCTGATCTCTCTGATCTCGAAAGCTAAACAGGGATGGGCCTGGTTAGTACTTGGATGGGAGACCGCCTGGGAATACCAGGTGCTGTAAGCTTTTAAGCGCAGGAGGCGCCCTATCCCCGCTCGCTTGCTCATTCCCCTGTTCACACGTGCAGTGCGGCTTGTCCGTCTGTTTATTTGTCAGCTTTGGCGAGACACGGGTGCTTGTGTATTAGCGTGAGCGTTTTTTATTCTGATCAGGAACAGTTTTACAAGTCCGCAAAGGATCGAGGAAAGGTTTATCGCCAGCTGAAAAGAGACACAGCGCTTCGGCTGTGGAGACTTGTTCGGCTGGCGTTCGGAGAGTCGCGTTTTTCAGAATTGTATTGAGATCGTTTTCCACAGAGCTCAGATGTCAAAGCACAGCAGCAGCTCTCCACAGCGATCCTCTATAGCGCCCTTTTTCCCGCAGCTCCGTTCTCATTGGAAGGAAGCAAGAGTGAAAGGCTGAAGTGAAATAGAGCGGGGACGAAGGCAGTGAAGAGAGAGAACGTGGGAAGAAGAGAAAAATGCAAGGGAAAAAAAGCAGCGTCGTAAAAGACGTGACGGAGCTGTCCTCTCAATAAGAACGGTGCCAGCGAGCCTTGCTCTCGCTTACGGCCACACCCCCTTGAGCACGCCTGATCTCGTCTGATCTCGGAAGCTAAACAGGGATGGGCCTGGTTAGTACTTGGATGGGAGACCGCCTGGGAATACCAGGTGCTGTAAGCTTTTAAGCACAGGAGGCGCCCTATCCCCGCTCGCTCGCTCATTCCCCTGTTCACACGTGCAGTGCGGCTTGTCTGTCTGTTTATTTGTCAGCTTTGGCGAGACACGGGTGCTTGTGTATTAGCGTGAGCGTTTTTTATTCTGATCATGAACAGTTTAACAAGTCCGCAACGGATCGAGGAAAGGTTTATCGCCAGCTGAAAAGAGACACAGCGCTTCGGCTGTGGAGACTTGTTCGGCTGGCGTTCGGAGAGTCGCGTTTTTCAGAATTGTATTGAGATCGTTTTCCACAGAGCTCAGATGTCAAAGCACAGCAGCAGCTCTCCACAGCGATCCTCTATAGCGCCCTCTCTCCCGCAGCTCCGTCCTCATTGGAAGGAAGCAAGAGTGAAAGGCTGAAGTGAAATAGAGCGGGGACGAAGGCAGTGAAGAGAGAGAACGTGGGAAGAAGAGAAAAATGCAAGGGAAAAAAAGCAGCGTCGTAAAAGAGGTGACGGAGCTGTCCTCTCAATAAGAAGGGTGCCAGCGGACCTTGCTCTCGCTTACGGCCACACCCCCTTGAGCACGCCTGATCTCGTCTGATCTCGGAAGCTAAACAGGGATGGGCCTGGTTAGTACTTGGATGGGAGACCGCCTGGGAATACCAGGTGCTGTAAGCTTTTAAGCGCAGGAGGCGCCCTATCCCCGCTCGCTCGCTCATTCCCCTGTTCACACGTGCAGTGCGGCTTGTCCGTCTGTTTATTTGTCAGCTTTGGCGAGACACGGGTGCTTGTGTATTAGCGTGAGCGTTTTTTATTCTGATCATGAACAGTTTTACAAGTCCGCAAAGGATCGAGGAAAGGTTTATCGCCAGCTGAAAAGAGACACAGCGCTTCGGCTGTGGAGACTTGTTCGGCTGGCGTTCGGAGAGTCGCGTTTTTCAGAATTGTATAGAGATCGTTATCCACAGAGCTCAGATGTCAAAGCACAGCAGCAGCTCTCCACAGCGATCCTCTATAGCGCCCTTTCTCCCGCAGCTCCGTCCTCATTGGAAGGAAGCAAGAGTGAAAGGCTGAAGTGAAATAGAGCAGGGACGAAGGCAGTGAAGAGAGAGAACGTGGGAAGAAGAGAAAAACGCAAGGGAAAAAAAGCAGCGTCGTAAAAGAGGTGACAGAGCTGTCCTCTCAATAAGAAGGGTGCCAGCGAGCCTTGCTCTTGCTTACGGCCACACCCCCTTGAGCACACCTGATCTCGTCTGATCTCGGAAGCTAAACAGGGATGGGCCTGGTTAGTACTTGGATGGGAGACCGCCTGGGAATACCAGGTGCTGTAAGCTTTTAAGCGCAGGAGGCGCCCTATCCCCGCTCGCTCGCTCATTCCCCTGTTCACACGTGCAGTGCGGCTTGTCCGTCTGTTTATTTGTCAGCTTTGGCGAGACACGGGTGCTTGTGTATTAGCGTGAGCGTTTTTTATTCTGATCAGGAACAGTTTTACAAGTCCGCAAAGGATCGAGGAAAGGTTTATCGCCAGCTGAAAAGAGACACAGCGCTTCGGCTGTGGAGACTTGTTCGGCTGGCGTTCGGAGAGTCGCGTTTTTCAGAATTGTATTGAGATCGTTTTCCACAGAGCTCAGATGTCAAAGCACAGCAGCAGCTCTCCACAGCGATCCTCTATAGCGCCCTTTCTCCCGCAGCTCCGTCCTCATTGGAAGGAAGCAAGAGTGAAAGGCTGAAGTGAAATAGAGCGGGGACGAAGGCAGTGAAGAGAGAGAACGTGGAAAGAAGAGAAAAACGCAAGGGAAAAAAGCAGCGTCGTAAAAGAGGTGACGGAGCTGTCCTCTCAATAAGAAGGGTGCCAGCAAGCCTTGCTCTCGCTTACGGCCACACCCCCTTGAGCACGCCTGATCTCGTCTGATCTCGGAAGCTAAACAGGGATGGGCCTGGTTAGTACTTGGATGGGAGACCACCTGGGAATACCAGGTGCTGTAAGCTTTTAAGCGCAGGAGGCGCCCTATCCCCGCTCGCTGGCTCATTCCCCTGTTCACACGTGCAGTGCGGCTTGTCCGTCTGTTTATTTGTCAGCTTTGGCGAGACACGGGTGCTTGTGTATTAGCGTGAGCGTTTTTTATTCTGATCAGGAACAGTTTAACAAGTCCGCAAAGGATCGAGGAAAGGTTTATCGCCAGCTGAAAAGAGACACAGCGCTTCGGCTGTGGAGACTTGTTCGGCTGGCGTTCGGAGAGTCGCGTTTTTCAGAATTGTATTGAGATCGTTTTCCACAGAGCTCAGATGTCAAAGCACAGCAGCAGCTCTCCACAGCGATCCTCTATAGCGCCCTTTCTCCCGCAGCTCCGTCCTCATTGGAAGGAAGCAAGAGTGAAAGGCTGAAGTGAAATAGAGCGGGGACGAAGGCAGTGAAGAGAGAGAACGTGGGAAGAAGAGAAAAACGCAAGGGAAAAAAAGCAGCGTCGTAAAAGAGGTGACGGAGCTGTCCTCTCAATAAGAAGGGTGACAGCGAGCCTTGCTCTCGCTTACGGCCACACCCCCTTGAGCACGCCTGATCTTGGAAGCTAAACAGGGATGGGCCTGGTTAGTACTTGGATGGGAGACCGCCTGGGAATACCAGGTGCTGTAAGCTTTTAAGCGCAGGAGGCGCCCTATCCCCGCTCGCTCGCTCATTCCCCTGTTCACACGTGCAGTGCCGCTTGTCCGTCTGTTTATTTGTCAGCTTTGGCGAGACACGGGTGCTTGTGTATTAGCGTGAGCGTTTTTTATTCTGATCAGGAACAGTTTAACAAGTCCGCAAAGGATCGAGGAAAGGTTTATCGCCAGCTGAAAAGAGACACAGCGCTTCGGCTGTGGAGACTTGTTCGGCTGGCGTTCGGGGAATCGCGTTTTTCAGAATTGTATTGAGATCGTTTTCCACAGAGCTCAGATGTCAAAGCACAGCAGCAGCTCTCCACAGCGATCCTCTATAGCGCCCTTTCTCCCGCAGCTCCGTCCTCATTGGAAGGAAGCAAGAGTGAAAGGCTGAAGTGAAATAGAGCGGGGACGAAGGCAGTGAAGAGAGAGAACGTGGAAAGAAGAGAAAAACGCAAGGGAAAAAAGCAGCGTCGTAAAAGAGGTGACGGAGCTGTCCTCTCAATAAGAAGGGTGCCAGCGAGCCTTGCTCTCGCTTACGGCCACACCCCCTTGAGCACGCCTGATCTCGTCTGATCTCGGAAGCTAAACAGGGATGGGCCTGGTTAGTACTTGGATGGGAGACCGCCTGGGAATACCAGGTGCTGTAAGCTTTTAAGCGCAGGAGGCGCCCTATCCCCGCTCGCTGGCTCATTCCCCTGTTCACACGTGCAGTGCGGCTTGTCCGTCTGTTTATTTGTCAGCTTTGGCGAGACACGGGTGCTTGTGTATTAGCGTGAGCGTTTTTTATTCTGATCAGGAACAGTTTAACAAGTCCGCAAAGGATCGAGGAAAGGTTTATCGCTAGCTGAAAAGAGACACAGCGCTTCGGCTGTGGAGACTTGTTCGGCTGGCGTTCGGGGAATCGCGTTTTTCAGAATTGTATTGAGATCGTTTTCCACAGAGCTCAGATGTCAAAGCACAGCAGCAGCTCTCCACAGCGATCCTCTATAGCGCCCTTTCTCCCGCAGCTCCGTCCTCATTGGAAGGAAGCAAGAGTGAAAGGCTGAAGTGAAATAGAGCGGGGACGAAGGCAGTGAAGAGAGAGAACGTGGAAAGAAGAGAAAAACGCAAGGGAAAAAAGCAGCGTCGTAAAAGAGGTGACGGAGCTGTCCTCTCAATAAGAAGGGTGCCAGCGAGCCTTGCTCTCGCTTATGGCCACACCCCCTTGAGCACGCCTGATCTCGTCTGATCTCGGAAGCTAAACAGGGATGGGCCTGGTTAGTACTTGGATGGGAGACCGCCTGGGAATACCAGGTGCTGTAAGCTTTTAAGCGCAGGAGGCGCCCTATCCCCGCTCGCTCGCTCATTCCCCTGTTCACACGTGCAGTGCGGCTTGTCCGTCTGTTTATTTGTCAGCTTTGGCGAGACACGGGTGCTTGTGTATTAGCGTGAGCGTTTTTTATTCTGATCAGGAACAGTTTAACAAGTCCGCAAAGGATCGAGGAAAGGTTTATCGCCAGCTGAAAAGAGACACAGCGCTTCGGCTGTGGAGACTTGTTCGGCTGGCGTTCGGAGAGTCGCGTTTTTCAGAATTGTATTGAGATCGTTTTCCACAGAGCTCAGATGTCAAAGCACAGCAGCAGCTCTCCACAGCGATCCTCTATAGCGCCCTTTCTCCCGCAGCTCCGTCCTCATTGGAAGGAAGCAAGAGTGAAAGGCTGAAGTGAAATAGAGCGGGGACGAAGGCAGTGAAGAGAGAGAACGTGGGAAGAAGAGAAAAACGCAAGGGAAAAAAAGCAGCGTCGTAAAAGAGGTGACGGAGCTGTCCTCTCAATAAGAAGGGTGCCAGCGAGCCTTGCTCTCGCTTACGGCCACACCCCCTTGAGCACGCCTGATCTCGTCTGATCTCGGAAGCTAAACAGGGATGGGCCTGGTTAGTACTTGGATGGGAGACCGCCTGGGAATACCAGGTGCTGTAAGCTTTTAAGCGCAGGAGGCGCCCTATCCCCGCTCGCTCGCTCATTCCCCTGTTCACACGTGCAGTGCCGCTTGTCCGTCTGTTTATTTGTCAGCTTTGGCGAGACACGGGTGCTTGTGTATTAGCGTGAGCGTTTTTTATTCTGATCAGGAACAGTTTTACAAGTCCGCAAAGGATCGAGGAAAGGTTTATCGCCAGCTGAAAAGAGACACAGCGCTTCGGCTGTGGAGACTTGTTCGGCTGGCGTTCGGAGAGTCCCGTTTTTCAGAATTGTATTGAGATCGTTTTCCACAGAGCTCAGATGTCAAAGCACAGCAGCAGCTCTCCACAGCGATCCTCTATAGCGCCCTTTTTCCCGCAGCTCCGTTCTCATTGGAAGGAAGCAAGAGTGAAAGGCTGAAGTGAAATAGAGCGGGGACGAAGGCAGTGAAGAGAGAGAACGTGGGAAGAAGAGAAAAATGCAAGGGAAAAAAAGCAGCGTCGTAAAAGAGGTGACGGAGCTGTCCTCTCAATAAGAACGGTGCCAGCGAGCCTTGCTCTCGCTTACGGCCACACCCCCTTGAGCACGCCTGATCTCGTCTGATCTCGGAAGCTAAACAGGGATGGGCCTGGTTAGTACTTGGATGGGAGACCGCCTGGGAATACCAGGTGCTGTAAGCTTTTAAGCACAGGAGGCGCCCTATCCCCGCTCGCTCGCTCATTCCCCTGTTCACACGTGCAGTGCGGCATGTCTGTCTGTTTATTTGTCAGCTTTGGCGAGACACGGGTGCTTGTGTATTAGCGTGAGCGTTTTTTATTCTGATCATGAACAGTTTAACAAGTCCGCAACGGATCGAGGAAAGGTTTATCGCCAGCTGAAAAGAGACACAGCGCTTCGGCTGTGGAGACTTGTTCGGCTGGCGTTCGGAGAGTCGCGTTTTTCAGAATTGTATTGAGATCGTTTTCCACAGAGCTCAGATGTCAAAGCACAGCAGCAGCTCTCCACAGCGATCCTCTATAGCGGCCTCTCTCCCGCAGCTCCGTCCTCATTGGAAGGAAGCAAGAGTGAAAGGCTGAAGTGAAATAGAGCGGGGACGAAGGCAGTGAAGAGAGAGAACGTGGGAAGAAGAGAAAAATGCAAGGGAAAAAAAGCAGCGTCGTAAAAGAGGTGACGGAGCTGTCCTCTCAATAAGAAGGGTGCCAGCGGGCCTTGCTCTCGCTTACGGCCACACCCCCTTGAGCACGCCTGATCTCGTCTGATCTCGGAAGCTAAACAGGGATGGGCCTGGTTAGTACTTGGATGGGAGACCGCCTGGGAATACCAGGTGCTGTAAGCTTTTAAGCGCAGGAGGCGCCCTATCCCCGCTCGCTCGCTCATTCCCCTGTTCACACGTGCAGTGCGGCTTGTCCGTCTGTTTATTTGTCAGCTTTGGCGAGACACGGGTGCTTGTGTATTAGCGTGAGCGTTTTTTATTCTGATCATGAACAGTTTTACAAGTCCGCAAAGGATCGAGGAAAGGTTTATCGCCAGCTGAAAAGAGACACAGCGCTTCGGCTGTGGAGACTTGTTCGGCTGGCGTTCGGAGAGTCGCGTTTTTCAGAATTGTATTGAGATCGTTTTCCACAGAGCTCAGATGTCAAAGCACAGCAGCAGCTCTCCACAGCGATCCTCTATAGCGCCCTTTCTCCCGCAGCTCCGTCCTCATTGGAAGGAAGCAAGAGTGAAAGGCTGAAGTGAAATAGAGCGGGGACGAAGGCAGTGAAGAGAGAGAACGTGGAAAGAAGAGAAAAACGCAAGGGAAAAAAGCAGCGTCGTAAAAGAGGTGACGGAGCTGTCCTCTCAATAAGAAGGGTGCCAGCAAGCCTTGCTCTCGCTTACGGCCACACCCCCTTGAGCACGCCTGATCTCGTCTGATCTCGGAAGCTAAACAGGGATGGGCCTGGTTAGTACTTGGATGGGAGACCGCCTGGGAATACCAGGTGCTGTAAGCTTTTAAGCGCAGGAGGCGCCCTATCCCCGCTCGCTGGCTCATTCCCCTGTTCACACGTGCAGTGCGGCTTGTCCGTCTGTTTATTTGTCAGCTTTGGCGAGACACGGGTGCTTGTGTATTAGCGTGAGCGTTTTTTATTCTGATCAGGAACAGTTTAACAAGTCCGCAAAGGATCGAGGAAAGGTTTATCGCCAGCTGAAAAGAGACACAGCGCTTCGGCTGTGGAGACTTGTTCGGCTGGCGTTCGGAGAGTCGCGTTTTTCAGAATTGTATTGAGATCGTTTTCCACAGAGCTCAGATGTCAAAGCACAGCAGCAGCTCTCCACAGCGATCCTCTATAGCGCCCTTTCTCCCGCAGCTCCGTCCTCATTGGAAGGAAGCAAGAGTGAAAGGCTGAAGTGACATAGAGCGGGGACGAAGGCAGTGAAGAGAGAGAACGTGGGAAGAAGAGAAAAACGCAAGGGAAAAAAAGCAGCGTCGTAAAAGAGGTGACGGAGCTGTCCTCTCAATAAGAAGGGTGCCAGCGAGCCTTGCTCTCGCTTACGGCCACACCCCCTTGAGCACGCCTGATCTCATCTGATCTCGGAAGCTAAACAGGGATGGGCCTGGTTAGTACTTGGATGGTAGACCGCCTGGGAATACCAGGTGCTGTAAGCTTTTAAGCGCAGGAGGCGCCCTATCCCCGCTCGCTCGCTCATTCCCCTGTTCACACGTGCAGTGCGGCTTGTCCGTCTGTTTATTTGTCAGCTTTGGCGAGACACGGGTGCTTGTGTATTAGCGTGAGCGTTTTTTATTCTGATCAGGAACAGTTTTACAAGTCCGCAAAGGATCGAGGAAAGGTTTATCGCCAGCTGAAGAGAGACACAGCGCTTCGGCTGTGGAGATTTGTTCGGCTGGCGTTCGGAGAGTCGCGTTTTTCAGAATTGTATTGAGATCGTTTTCCACAGAGCTCAGATGTCAAAGCACAGCAGCAGCTCTCCACAGCGATCCTCTATAGCGCCCTTTCTCCCGCAGCTCCGTCCTCATTGGAAGGAAGCAAGAGTGAAAGGCTGAAGTGAAATAGAGCGGGGACGAAGGCAGTGAAGAGAGAGAACGTGGAAAGTAGAGAAAAACGCAAGGGAAAAAAGCAGCGTCGTAAAAGAGGTGACGGAGCTGTCCTCTAAATAAGAAGGGTGCCAGCGAGCCTTGCTCTCGCTTACGGCCACACCCCCTTGAGCACGCCTGATCTCGTCTGATCTCGGAAGCTAAACAGGGATGGGCCTGGTTAGTACTTGGATGGGAGACCGCCTGGGAATACCAGGTGCTGTAAGCTTTTAAGCGCAGGAGGCGCCCTATCCCCGCTCGCTGGCTCATTCCCCTGTTCACACGTGCAGTGCGGCTTGTCCGTCTGTTTATTTGTCAGCTTTGGCGAGACGCGGGTGCTTGTGTATTAGCGTGAGCGTTTTTTATTTTGATCAGGAACACTTTTACAAGTCCGCAAAGGATCGAGGAAAGGTTTATCGCCAGCTGAAAAGAGACACAGCGCTTCGGCTGTGGAGACTTGTTCGGCTGGCGTTCGGAAAGTCGCGTTTTTCAGAATTGTATTGAGATCGTTTTCAACAGAGCTCAGATGTCAAAGCACAGCAGCAGCTCTCCACAGCGATCCTCTATAGCGCCCTTTCTCCTGCAGCTCCGTCCTCATTGGAAGGAAGCAAGAGTGAAAGGCTGAAGTGAAATAGAGCGGGGACGAAGGCAGTGAAGAGAGAGAACGTGGGAAGAAGAGAAAAACGCAAGGGAAAAAAAGCAGCGTCGTAAAAGAGGTGACGGAGCTGTCCTCTCAATAAGAAGGGTGCCAGCGAGCCTTGCTCTCGCTTACGGCCACACCCCCTTGAGCACGCCTGATCTCGTCTGATCTCGGAAGCTAAACAGGGATGGGCCTGGTTAGTACTTGGATGGGAGACCGCCTGGGGATACCAGGTGCTGGAAGCTTTTAAGCGCAGGAGGCGCCCTATCCCCGCTCGCTGGCTCATTCCCCTGTTCACACGTGCAGTGCGGCTTGTCCGTCTGTTTATTTGTCAGCTTTGGCGAGACACGGGTGCTTGTGTATTAGCGTGAGCGTTTTTTATTCTGATCAGGAACAGTTTTACAAGACCGCAAAGGATCGAGGAAAGGTTTATCGCCAGCTGAAAAGAGACACAGCGCTTCGGCTGTGGAGACTTGTTCGGCTGGCGTTCGGAGAGTCGCGTTTTTCAGAATTGTATTGAGATCGTTTTCCACAGAGCTCAGATGTCAAAGCACAGCAGCAGCTCTCCACAGCGATCCTCTATAGCGCCCTTTCTCCTGCAGCTCCGTCCTCATTGGAAGGAAGCAAAAGTGAAAGGCTGAAGTGAAATAGAGCGGGGACGAAGGCAGTGAAGAGAGAGAACGTGGGAAGAAGAGAAAAACGCAAGGGAAAAAAAGCAGCGTCGTAAAAGAGGTGACGGAGCTGTCCTCTCAATAAGAAGGGTGCCAGCGAGCATTGCTCTCGTTTATGGCCACACCCCCTTGAGCACGCCTGATCTCATCTGATCTCGGAAGCTAAACAGGGATGGGCCTGGTTAGTACTTGGATGGGAAACCGCCTGGGAATAC
>NC_142615.1:62612423-62689923 GCF_059453375.1 Lepisosteus platostomus | reverse complement strand
CAGATGTCAAAGCACAGCAGCAGCTCTCCACAGCGATCCTCTATAGCGCCCTTTCTCCCGCAGCTCCGTCCTCATTGGAAGGAAGCAAGAGTGAAAGGCTGAAGTGAAAAAGAGCGGGGACGAAGGCAGTGAAGAGAGAGAACGTGGGAAGAAGAGAAAAACGCAAGAGAAAAAAAGCAGCGTCGTAAAAGAGGTGACGGAGCTGTCCTCTCAATAAGAAGGGTGCCAGCGAGCTTTGCTCTCGCTTACGGACACACCCCCTTGAGCACGCCTGATCTCGTCTGATCTCGGAAGCTAAACAGGGATGGGCCTGGTTAGTACTTGGATGGGAGACCGCCTGGGAATACCAGGTGCTGTAAGCTTTTAAGCGCAGGAGGCGCCCTATCCCCGCTCGCTCGCTCATTCCCCTGTTCACACGTGCAGTGCGGCTTGTCCGTCTGTTTATTTGTCAGCTTTGGCGAGACACGGGTGCTTGTGTATTAGCGTGAGCGTTTTTTATTCTGATCAGGAACAGTTTAACAAGTCCGCAAAGGATCGAGGAAAGGTTTATCGCCAGCTGAAAAGAGACACAGCGCTTCGGCTGTGGAGACTTGTTCGGCTGGCGTTCGGAGAGTCGCGTTTTTCAGAATTGTATTGAGATCGTTTTCCACAGAGCTCAGATGTCAAAGCACAGCAGCAGCTCTCCACAGCGATCCTCTATAGCGCCCTTTCTCCCGCAGCTCCGTCCTCATTGGAAGGAAGCAAGAGTGAAAGGCTGAAGTGAAATAGAGCGGGGACGAAGGCAGTGAAGAGAGAGAACGTGGGAAGAAGAGAAAAACGCAAGAGAAAAAAAGCAGCGTCGTAAAAGAGGTGACGGAGCTGTCCTCTCAATAAGAAGGGTGCCAGCGAGCCTTGCTCTCGCTTACGGCCACACCCCCTTGAGCACGCCTGATCTCGTCTGATCTCGGAAGCTAGACAGGGATGGGCCTGGTTAGTACTTGGATGGGAGACCGCCTGGGAATACCAGGTGCTGTAAGCTTTTAAGCGCAGGAGGCGCCCTATCCCCGCTCGCTCGCTCATTCCCCTGTTCACACGTGCAGTGCGGCTTGTCCGTCTGTTTATTTGTCAGCTTTGGCGAGACACGGGTGTTTGTGTATTAGCGTGAGCGTTTTTTATTCTGATCATGAACAGTTTAACAAGTCCGCAAAGGATCGAGGAAAGGTTTATCGCCAGCTGAAAAGAGACACAGCGCTTCGGCTGTGGAGACTTGTTCGGCTGGCGTTCGGAGAGTCGCGTTTTTCAGAATTGTATTGAGATCGTTTTCCACAGAGCTCAGATGTCAAAGCACAGCAGCAGCTCTCCACAGTGATCCTCTATAGCGCCCTTTCTCCCGCAGCTCCGTCCTCATTGGAAGGAAGCAAGAGTGAAAGGCTGAAGTGAAATAGAGCGGGGACGAAGGCAGTGAAGAGAGAGAACGTGGGAAGAAGAGAAAAACGCAAGGGAAAAAAAGCAGCGTCGTAAAAGAGGTGACGGAGCTGTCCTCTCAATAAGAAGGGTGCCAGCGAGCCTTGTTCTCGCTTACGGCCACACCCCCTTGAGCACGCCTGATCTCGTCTGATCTCGGAAGCTAAACAGGGATGGGCCTGGTTAGTACTTGGATGGGAGACCGCCTGGGAATACCAGGTGCTGTAAGCTTTTAAGCGCAGGAGGCGCCCTATCCCCGCTCGCTCGCTCATTCCCCTGTTCACACGTGCAGTGCGGCTTGTCCGTCTGTTTATTTGTCAGCTTTGGCGAGACACGGGTGCTTGTGTATTAGCGTGAGCGTTTTTTATTCTGATCAGGAACAGTTTTAAAAGTCCGCAAAGGATCGAGGAAAGGTTTATTGCCAGCTGAAAAGAGACACAGCGCTTCGGCTGTGGAGACTTGTTCGGCTGGCGTTCGGAGAGTCGCGTTTTTCAGAATTGTATTGAGATCGTTTTCCACAGAGCTCAGATGTCAAAGCACAGCAGCAGCTCTCCACAGCGATCCTCTATAGCGCCCTTTCTCCCGCAGCTCCGTCCTCATTGGAAGGAAGCAAGAGTGAAAGGATGAAGTGAAATAGAGCGGGGACGAAGACAGTGAAGAGAGAGAACGTGGGAAGAAGAGAAAAACGCAAGGGAAAAAAAGCAGCGTCGTAAAAGAGGTGACGGAGCTGTCCTCTCAATAAGAAGGGTGCCAGCGAGCCTTGCCCTTGCTTACGGCCACACCCCTTTGAGCACGCCTGATCTCGTCTGATCTCGGAAGCTAAACAGGGATGGGCCTGGTTAGTACTTGGATGAGAGACCGCCTGGGAATCCCAGGTGCTGTAAGCTTTTAAGCGCAGGAGGCGCCCTATCCCCGCTCGCTCGCTCATTCCCCTGTTCACACGTGCAGTGCGGCTTGTCCGTCTGTTTATTTGTCAGCTTTGGCGAAACACGGGTGCTTGTGTATTAGCGTGAGCGTTTTTTATTCTGATCAGGAACAGTTTTACAAGTCCGCAAAGGATCGAGGAAAGGTTTATCGCCAGCTGAAAAGAGACACAGCGCTTCGGCTGTGGAGACTTGTTCGGCTGGCGTTCGGAGAGTCGCGTTTTTCAGAATTGTATTGAGATCGTTTTCCACAGAGCTCAGATGTCAAAGCACAGCAGCAGGTCTCCACAGCGATCCTCTATAGCGCCCTTTCTCCCGCAGCTCCGTCCTCATTGGAAGGAAGCAAGAGTGAAAGGCTGAAGTGAAATAGAGCGGGGACGAAGGCAGTGAAGAGAGAGAACGTGGAAAGAAGAGAAAAACGCAAGGGAAAAAAGCAGCGTCGTTAAAGAGGTGACGGAGCTGTCCTCTCAATAAGAAGGGTGCCAGCGAGCCTTGCTCTCGCTTACGGCCACACCCCCTTGAGCACGCCTGATCTCGTCTGATCTCGGAAGCTAAACAGGGATGGGCCTGGTTAGTACTTGGATGGGAGACCGCCTGGGAATACCAGGTGCTGTAAGCTTTTAAGCGCAGGAGGCGCCCTATCCCCGCTCGCTCGCTCATTCCCCTGTTCACACGTGCAGTGCGGCTTGTCCGTCTGTTTATTTGTCAGCTTTGGCGAGACACGGGTGCTTGTGTATTAGCGTGAGCGTTTTTTATTCTGATCAGGAACAGTTTAACAAGTCCGCAAAGGATCGAGGAAAGGTTTATCGCCAGCTGAAAAGAGACACAGCGCTTCGGCTGTGGAGACTTGTTCGGCTGGCGTTCGGAGAGTCGCGTTTTTCAGAATTGTATTGAGATCGTTTTCCACAGAGCTCAGATGTCAAAGCACAGCAGCAGCTTTCCACAGCGATCCTCTATAGCGCCCTTTCTCCCGCAGCTCCGTCCTCATTGGAAGGAAGCAAGAGTGAAAGGCTGAAGTGAAATAGAGCGGGGACGAAGGCAGTGAAGAGAGAGAACGTGGGAAGACGAGAAAAACGCAAGGGAAAAAAAGCAGCGTCGTAAAAGAGGTGACGGAGCTGTCCTCTCAATAAGAAGGGTGCCAGCGAGCCTTGCTCTCACTTACGGCCACACCCCCTTGAGCACGCCTGATCTCGTCTGATCTCGGAAGCTAAACAGGGATGGGCCTGGTTAGTACTTGGATGGGAGACCGCCTGGGAATACCAGGTGCTGTAAGCTTTTAAGCGCAGGAGGCGCCCTATCCCCGCTCGCTCGCTCATTCCCCTGTTCACACGTGCAGTGCGGCTTGTCCGTCTGTTTATTTCTCAGCTTTGGCGAGACACGGGTGCTTGTGTATTAGCGTGAGCGTTTTTTATTCTGATCAGGAACAGTTTTACAAGTCCGCAAAGGATCGAGGAAAGGTTTATCGCCAGCTGACAAGAGACACAGCGCTTCGGCTGTGGAGACTTGTTCGGCTGGCGTTCGGAGAGTCGCGTTTTTCAGAATTGTATTGAGATCGTTTTCCACAGAGCTCAGATGTCAAAGCACAGCAGCAGCTCTCCACAGCGATCCTCTATAGCGCCCTTTCTCCCGCAGCTCCGTCCTCATTGGAAGGAAGCAAGAGTGAAAGGCTGAAGTGAAATAGAGCGGGGACGAAGGCAGTGAAGAGAGAGAACGTGGAAAGAAGAGAAAAACGCAAGAGAAAAAAAGCAGCGTCGTAAAAGAGGTGACGGAGCTGTCCTCTCAATAAGAAGGGTGCCAGCGAGCGTTGCTCTCGCTTATGGCCACACCCCCTTGAGCACGCCTGATCTCGTCTGATCTCGGAAGCTAAACAGGGATGGGCCTGGTTAGTACTTGGATGGGAGACCGCCTGGGAATACCAGCTGCTGTAAGCTTTTAAGCGCAGGAGGCGCCCTATCCCCGCTCGCTCGCTCATTCCCCTGTTCACACGTGCAGTGCGGCTAGTCCGTCTGTTTATTTGTCAGCTTTGGCGAGACACGGGTGCTTGTGTATTAGCGTGAGCGTTTTTTATTCTGATCAGGAACAGTTTAACAAGTCCGCAAAGGATCGAGGAAAGGTTTATCGCCAGCTGAAAAGAGAGACAGCGCTTCGGCTGTGGAGACTTGTTCGGCTGGCGTTCGGGGAATCGCGTTTTTCAGAATTGTATTGAGATCGTTTTCCACAGAGCTCAGATGTCAAAGCACAGCAGCAGCTCTCCACAGCGATCCTCTATAGCGCCCTTTCTCCCGCAGCTCCGTCCTCATTGGAAGGAAGCAAGAGTGAAAGGCTGAAGTGAAATAGAGCGGGGACGAAGGCAGTGAAGAGAGAGAACGTGGAAAGAAGAGAAAAACGCAAGGGAAAAAAGCAGCGTCGTAAAAGAGGTGACGGAGCTGTCCTCTCAATAAGAAGGGTGCCAGCGAGCCTTGCTCTCGCTTAAGGCCACACCCCCTTGAGCACGCCTGATCTCGTCTGATGTCGGAAGCTAAACAGGGATGGGCCTGGTTAGTACTTGGATGGGAGACCGCCTGGGAATACCAGGTGCTGTAAGCTTTTAAGCGCAGGAGGCGCCCTATCCCCGCTCGCTGGCTCATTCCCCTGTTCACACGTGCAGTGCGGCTTGTCCGTCTGTTTATTTGTCAGCTTTGGCGAGACACGTGTGCTTGTGTATTAGCGTGAGCGTTTTTTATTCTGATCAGGAACAGTTTAACAAGTCCGCAAAGGATCGAGGAAAGGTTTATCGCCAGCTGAAAAGAGACACAGCGCTTCGGCTGTGGAGACTTGTTCGGCTGGCGTTCGGAGAGTCGCGTTTTTCAGAATTGTATTGAGATCGTTTTCCTCAGAGCTCAGATGTCAAAGCACAGCAGCAGCTCTCCACAGCGATCCTCTATAGCGCCCTTTCTCCCGCAGCTCCGTCCTCATTGGAAGGAAGCAAGAGTGAAAGGCTGAAGTGAAATAGAGCGGGGACGAAGGCAGTGAAGAGAGAGAACGTGGGAAGAAGAGAAAAACGCAAGGGAAAAAAAGCAGCGTCGTAAAAGAGGTGACGGAGCTGTCCTCTTAATAAGAAGGGTGCCAGCGAGCCTTGCTCTCGCTTACGGCCACACCCCCTTGAGCACGCCTGATCTCGTCTGATCTCGGAAGCTAAACAGGGATGGGCCTGGTTAGTACTTGGATGGGAGACCGCCTGGGAATACCAGGTGCTGTAAGCTTTTAAGCGCAGGAGGCGCCCTATCCCCGCTCGCTCGCTCATTCCCCTGTTCACACGTGCAGTGCGGCTTGTCCGTCTGTTTATTTGTCAGCTTTGGCGAGACACGGGTGCTTGTGTATTAGCGTGAGCGTTTTTTATTCTGATCAGGAACAGTTTTACAAGTCCGCAAAGGATCGAGGAAAGGTTTATCGCCAGCTGAAAAGAGACACAGCGCTTCGGCTGTGGAGACTTGTTCGGCTGGCGTTCGGAGAGTCGCGTTTTTCAGAATTGTATTGAGATCGTTTTCCTCAGAGCTCAGATGTCAAAGCACAGCAGCAGCTCTCCACAGCGATCCTCTATAGCGCCCTTTCTCCCGCAGCTCCGTCCTCATTGGAAGGAAGCAAGAGTGAAAGGCTGAAGTGAAATAGAGCGGGGACGAAGGCAGTGAAGAGAGAGAACGTGGGAAGAAGAGAAAAACGCAAGGGAAAAAAAGCAGCGTCGTAAAAGAGGTGACGGAGCTGTCCTCTCAATAAGAAGGGTGCCAGCGAGCCTTGCTCTCGCTTACGGCCACACCCCCTTGAGCACGCCTGATCTCGTCTGATCTCGGAAGCTAAACAGGGATGGGCCTGGTTAGTACTTGGATGGGAGACCGCCTGGGAATACCAGGTGCTGTAAGCTTTTAAGCGCAGGAGGCGCCCTATCCCCGCTCACTCGCTCATTCCCCTGTTCACACGTGCAGTGCGGCTTGTCCGTCTGTTTATTTGTCAGCTTTGGCGAGACACGGGTGCTTGTGTATTAGCGTGAGCGTTTTTTATTCTGATCAGGAACAGTTTTACAAGTCCGCAAAGGATCGAGGAAAGGTTTATCGCCAGCTGAAAAGAGACACAGCGCTTCGGCTGTGGAGACTTGTTCGGCTGGCGTTCGGAGAGTCGCGTTTTTCAGAATTGTATTGAGATCGTTTTCCACAGAGCTCAGATGTCAAAGCACAGCAGCAGCTCTCCACAGCGATCCTCTATAGCGCCCTTTCTCCCGCAGCTCCGTCCTCATTGGAAGGAAGCAAGAGTGAAAGGCTGAAGTGAAATAGAGCGGGGACGGAGGCAGTGAAGAGAGAGAACGTGGGAAGAAGAGAAAAACGCAAGAGAAAAAAAGCAGCGTCGTAAAAGAGGTGACGGAGCTGTCCTCTCAATAAGAAGGGTGCCAGCGAGCCTTGCTCTCGCTTACGGCCACACCCACTTGAGCACGCCTGATCTCGTCTGATCTCGGAAGCTAAACAGGGATGGGCCTGGTTAGTACTTGGATGGCAGACCGCCTGGGAATACCAGGTGCTGTAAGCTTTTAAGCGCAGGAGGCGCCCTATCCCCGCTCGCTCGCTCATTCCCGTTCACACGTGCAGTGCGGCTTGTCCGTCTGTTTATTTGTCAGCTTTGGCGAGACACGGGTGCTTGTGTATTAGCGTGAGCGTTTTTTATTCTGATCAGGAACAGTTTTACAAGTCCGCAAAGGATCGAGGAAAGGTTTATCGCCAGCTGAAAAGAGACACAGCGCTTCGGCTGTGGAGACTTGTTCGGCTGGCGTTCGGAGAGTCGCGTTTTTCAGAATTGTATTGAGATCGTTTTCCACAGAGCTCAGATGTCAAAGCACAGCAGCAGCTCTCCACAGCGATCCTCTATAGCGCCCTTTCTCCCGCAGCTCCGTCCTCATTGGAAGGAAGCAAGAGTGAAAGGTTGAAGTGAAATAGAGCGGGGACGAAGGCAGTGAAGAGAGAGAACGTGGGAAGAAGAGAAAAACGCAAGGGAAAAAAAGCAGCGTCGTAAAAGAGGTGACGGAGCTGTCCTCTCAATAAGAAGGGTGCCAGCGAGCCTTGCTCTCGCTTACGGCCACACCCCCTTGAGCACGCCTGATCTCGTCTGATCTCGGAAGCTAAACAGGGATGGGCCTGGTTAGTACTTGGATGGGAGACCGCCTGGGAATACCAGGTGCTGTAAGCTTTTAAGTGCAGGAGGCGCCCTATCCCCGCTAGCTCGCTCATTCCCCTGTTCACACGTGCAGTGCGGCTTGCCCGTCTGTTTATTTGTCAGCTTTGGCGAGACACGGGTGCTTGTGTATTAGCGTGAGCGTTTTTTATTCTGATCAGGAACAGTTTTACAAGTCTGCAAAGGATCGAGGAAAGGTTTATCGCCAGCTGAAAAGAGACACAGCGCTTCGGCTGTGGAGACTTGTTCGGCTGGCGTTCGGAGAGTCGCGTTTTTCAGAATTGTATTGAGATCGTTTTCCACAGAGCTCAGATGTCAAAGCACAGCAGCAGCTCTCCACAGCGATCCTCTATAGCGCCCTTTCTCCCGCAGCTCCGTCCTCATTGGAAGGAAACAAGAGTGAAAGGCTGAAGTGAAATAGAGCGGGGACGAAGGCAGTGAAGAGAGAGAACGTGGGAAGAAGAGAAAAACGCAAGAGAAAAAAAGCAGCGTCGTAAAAGAGGTGACGGAGCTGTCCTCTCAATAAGAAGGGTGCCAGCGAGCCTTGCTCTCGCTTACGGCCACACCCACTTGAGCACGCCTGATCTCGTCTGATCTCGGAAGCTAAACAGGGATGGGCCTGGTTAGTACTTGGATGGCAGACCGCCTGGGAATACCAGGTGCTGTAAGCTTTTAAGCGCAGGAGGCGCCCTATCCCCGCGCGCTCGCTCATTCCCCTGTTCACACGTGCAGTGCGGCTTGTCCGTCTGTTTATTTGTCAGCTTTGGCGAGACACGGGTGCTTGTGTATTAGCGTGAGCGTTTTTTATTCTGATCAGGAACAGTTTAACAAGTCCGCAAAGGATCGAGGAAAGGTTTATCGCCAGCTGAAAAGAGACACAGCGCTTCGGCTGTGGAGACTTTATTAATAAGGCCCCTCAGTAGTTGAGATCTCTGTTATTCCCATCTAGAAACATGCAATCAGCATGTTATTGCTGAAGCAATAGTCACAACATTATTCCACACCTGGGTGAGATGCGGGTTATGATGACAGTCATGCTTTCTACACCTTATACTGAGCTCAGAAATGGACCAAGCGGACATCTCACGAGCAGATCCCTCCGCGTATAAGAAAGGCAACTTGTCTCAGCAGAAATACAAAAAGGCAAAAACCCCACACTTGGAATGCAAACCTACCCTAAAAAGGAAACACGGTTTTAAAACGAACTTGATTTTCCCCTGGAGAAACCTTTTTATGGACACACATCGCATCTATTACACATGTAGAACTAAATATAAAGATAAAACTTCATATAAGAAGTCATGACATATCACACATGACGAAGTCTGGTCCAGAATAAACAGTTTACACTGACCCACCTTTATTTACCCTGGTCACTCACTTCTATTAACTGTTTAACTGGGTAACAAATTAATATTTGTTTCAATTTGGGATCTACACCTGGGAGCCCTGAAATGTTGGCCAGAGGGGAGAAGCTGATATTCAGACGTGAGAATATATTAAAATAAAGGATCTGATGTTGTTTTTCACCTGTCTAATCAAAGCTTGTTCAAAAATTATCTGATTATAGGACACACGAGTTTATAATCATACTCATTCCACTTTTTAACCCCGTATATATGCACAATATGAAACGTATATACACTAAATCTCACGTGTGACTCCCATAATATACATTTCTTTACGAAAATTAGGAACACTTACTACAATTATCAACCCCCCATGACGAGGCAATATTTCATACCTTTGTTTCTTTGTGGGTTCAAAGTTCTGTCCTGTCGTTTCACACGTAATGTTTTGGTAGTTATCTCAATTTTCCTTTGCAATTATCTCCAAGATCATCATCAACTTTTTGTAAAACGCTATGCACAACTGATATTTAAAGAAAGTCCTGTACCAAAACGTCTTCGTAGGGAAAGACAACTTTTTTTCCTTACGTTAGTCGCTACACGGTTACTCAAAAAATCCATTCACCGCCTTTAAAAAAAAAGTTTCGTTTTTTATTGTGGTTCACTGACATTTCTGTCACAATTCTGAGGGACCCCAAATAAAATTCACTTGCCGGTATAAAGACGCCGGCGAGGATAAGACAGGTATCGAACCACCTGCGTATCTAGCGGACGTTTAAAATAAAAAAAATGGCGTGTAATGTTGCGAAGGGCTACTGTTTTTTTTATAGTTTGTCGATTGTAAGGGACGTGGGCCGCGACAGAAATACTGGACGGGGTGGGAAAAGGTTTATTGATGGTTTATTGTACCGCAACGGTCACAATTGACTCACCAGCAAAGATGGCGCCGAGGCCACATCGGCTCCCTCCCGCCCTGCCTCGCACCGAAGCTCGAGCTGCGGAGCGCGACGCCAAACCGCCAGTCCACGGGCGCGGGCGCCGGACATAGACGTCATAAACCCTTCCGAGGCGCAGGAATTATAGATCACTGTAGTTTCTTCTGGACCCGGGTTAGGGACAGTGTGCCCTCCGTGAGAGTCTTCTGAGGAAGCCAGTGTCTCATGGGTGTCCAGGCTTGGTACCATCTGTCCATCACAGGACACACAGACACACACACTCACACACCCTGGACAGGACACCAGTCCATCACAGGACACACACACACTCACTCACACACCCTGGACAGGACACCAGTCCATCACAGGACATACACACACCCTAGATAGGACACCAGTCACTCACAGGATACACACACACACTCACACACCCTGAACAGGACACCAGTCCCTCACAGGACACACACACAACCTGGATAGGACACCAGTCCCTCACAGGACACTCAGACACACACACTCACACACCCTGGACAGGAACCAGTCCATCACATGACAAACACACATTCACTCACACACCCTGGACAGGACAGCACTCCATCATAGGACACACACACACCAGGGCCAGTTTTCCCAGAAGCCAATTAGCCCAAAAGCCTGTCTTTGGACCCGAAGAACACAGGGAGAACATGCAGACTCCACACAGACAGCCCCCCCCCCCGGGTCCAGACCCGAGCCCGGAGCCCCCCCGCGCTGAACCCCTCCGTACAGACGGCCACACACAGCTCCGTTGTTCCCGATTCCCGAGGTGATCTGTTAAAAGAAGCCGGTGTGTTGCCTCCAGGTCACATTTCCTACTGGAGTCAGGACAGGAGGCTCTTCTGTACACAGAAGGGGATGGGGGTGGGGAACAAGCCGCCCAGCCCTGTGGTTGAAGCCGATACCCCGGCTTCTCTCCAGACACAGCTGGGTGAGCCCCCCCAGTCAGTACAGGGGGCTCTACTGTACACAGAGGGTGGCGGGGGTGTGGAACAACTCCTTTGTTCGGGGCCTTGGGGCATTCTTGTTGTGAAAGGCGCTATATAAAAAAAACTGAATTGAAATTGAATCTTACAGGTTTGGGTTTTTCAGAGATCTTGTCAGAGATCTTGTCTGACGTGCCCGTTTCAAAAACGTAACGACACTCCTCACGTCCGAGCGCCGCCGGTCTGTGACGTAACGTATCCTTACACAACCATGACGGTTTCATCATGGACAGCACGAAAGCCCGAAAAGTGGTTGACGTTTTAATTTGGCAACGCCACGATGGATCCCAGTTTTTTTTTTTATTTTGGAGGCCAAAAAGGACAAAAAAGGAAACGTCCGGAGTGGATCGATGGTCATCTCTGCGGTTGTTCTGATGTTCTGAAAAAACAAAACAAAAAAAAAAACGGCTCGCTTGCCCGGTCGTGTAGTGTTTCCACACCCCACGCAAATCAACTTCTCTTCACCCCCGGGGGCTCGTCGCCCGCAGCACCCCTCTCACGTGATAGGGGCTTCCCCCGGCTGTGACGTACTTACCCTACCCCCTTCCGCCAACGTCATACCGAAGGTCGCGCTTCGGGCCGCGGCGATGTTGACGGACTGTCTTGTAGCGTGAGAAGGGTTTAAATTTCGACTTAAGGAGTTGGCCATCGTTATATTTCGCGAGGTATCATACGGGGGGAAAAAGAACATTTATATTTATCAACCTACTAGTAATACTGGGTGGATGTCACGTTCCCCAAAGTTCAGTGCCTCTCTCTAATAAAGTAGAAACGTGACATTGAACTCCGTTCGAAACAGGAGAAATCACCAGGACAAGATACAACTGACGTCCGGAAAAGAAAAAAAGAACTCCTATTCCCATTTGTAATGACCCCGTAGTGTTTTTCCCGGTGTGCGCTCATCTTTCGGAGACCCGTTTCTCTCTGGTGTTTTGCTGTTGGAATAAATGCCGAGGTGACCCTTCTGTGTGGAGTCTGCGTGTTCTCTCCAGCGGGTCGTTTCCTACACCGCAGGGGCTGATCGAACCGGGGTCTCCCAATCGTCACAGAAGTGTGTGTCATTTTGTGTGGTGGTGGGGGGGTGCATCGGGGATACTGCGCCCCGAGGGGATAACCTCTCACCTTACTCCGGACGAAGGGAGAAGACCTGTACCTTCACGAGTCCGGGTTGTGAAAACTTCTTCTGGCAGTTCAAAACGTTTCGAAGAGACTACAGCGCTACCCTGTTTTCCATTTCTATCGTGTATTATTATACAGTCATAAGTATCTGTACTGATCACAGATCCCCCTCTCACTACCAGGACTGAAGCCCAGTGCAGCACGAATAATAATAATAATAATTAATCCGTCTGGACTCTCCACTCAGAGCTCTTCCCAGGTCAGGGGGATCCCCTCCAGCCCCCCCAGTGTGCAGCCCCCACGTGGATGATGCTCCAGTCCGCTCAGCACACAGCAGCTCTCAGTGGGGAGGAGAGCAGAGGGATGGAGCCAGTTCAGAGAGGGGGGGTGATAAGGAGGCCATGATGGGTCAAGACCAGGGGGGGAATCAGGCCAGGACACTGGGGTAACACCCCTACTCCTCTCCAGAAACACCCCGGGATTGTTAATGAGCACAGAGAGTCAGGACCTCGGTTTGACGTCTTATCCGAAGGACGGCGCCTGTTTACAGTCCAGTGTCCCCCGTCACTATACTGGGGCATCAGGACCCACACAGACCGCAGGGTGAAAGCGCCCCCTGCTGGCCCCACTCACACCTCTCCCAGCAGCAACCTCAGTTTTTCCCAGGAGTCTCCCCTCCAGGTACTGACCAGGCTTCTACCTGCTGGGCTCCAGTGGGGAGGGGGCTGCTAGCTGGGAGCTGCAGGGTGAGATGGCTGCTGGGCAAACGATGGCTAAAGAGCTTCCTAGGACACCCTGGAGTTCGTGGTCAACTTCCTTCTCTTCAGACGGAGGTGGCTTGAAATCTGTCTCGTTTCAAGGAGTATTGGACACGATGCCCCCCCTGCTTTAGCCCCGCTAACTGGTGGCACGCCGACAACGAGGGCTCTCGGCCTCAATCCATCAACCACAAACTCTCCGGGATGAAAGAGAAAGACAGACTCTGTTCGTTCGTTTCGGGGGGGGGAGGGAAAAAACCAAAAGCTTTTTTTAAAAAACATTTTAATGATGCTAAACAAAAGAACAAAAATTACAATACAGATTAATGTCAAGGGACACACCCCCCCCCCCCCCATCTTACGATCATCACAGGACCTTAAAATAATACTTAATAATACAAGGTCATGCAGACGATCTGAGGACTCAGGTGGAGATAATGTGAAAGCTTTCCACAGTCCAGTCTGGGGTCCCTCAGCTTCAGTCCAGACTGGGGTCTGGGGTCCCTCAGCTTCAGTCCAGACTGGGGTCCCTCAGCTTCAGTCCAGACTGGGATCTGGGGTCCCTCAGCTCCGGTCCAGTCCAGTCTGGGGCCCCTCAGCTCTGGTCCAGTCCAGTATGGGGCCCCTCAGCTCCAGTGCAGTCCAGTCCAGTCTGGTGTCCCTCAGCTCCAGTGCAGCCCAGTCTGGGGTCCCTCAGCTTCGGTCCAGCACAGTCTGGGGTCCCTCAGCTTCGGTCCAGCACAGACTGGGGTCCCTCAGCTTCGGTCCAGCACAGTCTGGGGTCCCTCAGCTTCAGTCCAGACTGGTGTCCCTCAGCTTCGGCCCAGCACAGACTGGGGTCCCTCAGCTTCGGTCCAGACTGGGGTCCCTCAGCTCCAGTGCAGTCCAGACTGGGGTCCCTCAGCTTCGGTCCAGCACAGACTGGGGTCTCTCAGCTTCGGTCCAGACTGGGGTCCCTCAGCTTCAGTCCAGCACAGTCTGGGGTCCCTTAGCTTTGGTCCAGTCCAGTCTGGGGTCCCTCAGCTTCGGTCCAGCACAGCCTGGGGCCCCTCAGCTCCAGTCCAGTCCAGTCTGGGGCCCCTCAGCTTTGGTCCAGCACAGTCTGGAGTCCCTCAGCTTCGGTCCAGCACAGACTGGGGTCCCTCAGCTTTGGCCCAGCACAGACTGGGGTCCCTCAGCTTCGGTCCAGCACAGACTGGGGTCCCTCAGCTTCGGTCCAGCACAGTCTGGGGTCCCTCAGCTCCAGTCCAGTCCAGTCCAGTCCAGTCCTTGGTGGGGAAGGCGACTCCGATCTTAGCTGGCACAGAACCAGGAAAGGAACCTGGAAAGAATATTGTTATTGCAGGTGTGAGGGACACAGACACGGACATCACCATGACATCAAACAGCAAGAGGAGACTCCTTCTTGAATCACAGACACGACCGGGCGGCGTCCCCCTGTCTGCTCACCTGCACCTCCTCTTCTTCTTCTTGTCCTTCCCGGCAGCCTGCTCCTCCTCTCCCTCGCTCTTCCTCTCCTGACACACGGTCTCCGCCGCCTCCATCGGCTCGTCCTTATCATCTGTCTCCACCGACATGCAGCTCAGGGACTTTAAAAAGACGCACCAGCACTTCTGAAGCAGAGACAGGAGAGTCACGTTAAGAGTCGGACTGGACACTCCAGGACATGAACACTGCACTGAGAGAGAGAGGGGTTCATACACACACACTGACTGGACACTCCAGTACATGAACACTGCACTGAGAGAGAGAGGGGTTCATACACACACACTGACTGGACACTGGACAGGAGTAAAGAGAGAATCAGAGCATTACCCACTTTCTTTTTCTTCTGTCTCACAGGAGGTGGTGATTGGACCTCCTCCAGCTGGAGTCCGAGTAGGGAGAGAGGGGGCAGGAGAGGGACAGCACAGGGAGAGAAAGAGAGAGACACGTGAGTCAAGTGTCCCAAGAGTACAGAGACTCTGCTGAGATCACACTCGCAGTGAGTGAGCCTGGGTGTAGCCCACTAATACTGACCCACTGTACACCATAGGACAGAGAAGAGGAGGAGAGAGACACACTGACTGGACACCACAGCACAGAGAGGAGGAGGAGAGAGACAGTGACAGACAGAGCTGACAAGACAGACAAGATGGCGAAACTCCACCACAGACAGGACAGGAGGCAGGGTGGGACCAGCACTGACCTTCTTCCTCTCTCCTGCCGGAGGAGCTGTCTCCACCTCCTCTTCCTCCTGCAAGTCAAGAGACAGGCTGAGAGAGAGACGGGCTGGTGGGACATCGGCGAACAGAGCTGAAGGCAGAGAGCCGGGGAGACAGGCCCAGCTGGGACAACGCAGGACAGACAGAGAGACAGACAGAAAGGAAGGAGAGAGAGACACAAAGATGAAGGCACAGAAAGACAGCAGGCAAAGAGAAAGATTGAGATTGAGGGACAAACAAACCGAGAGAGAGAGCGGAAGGAGAGAGAGAGAGGAAGGAGAGAGAAGGACAGACAGACTGACAGACGGGGCTGAAAGAGAGAGAGACAGAGAGGCAGGGACAGACAGACAGCAGGACGAGAGAGAGACAGAGATCGAGGGACAATAATTTGGTTTCGAAATTTATTCTGAAAATATACAATCATTCACTCCTGAAAAATATCGAGTTCAAATTATACATTATGTACAATATTGTAATCAACATATGGCTAATCATCAAAAATAAAAAAAACTGTACTGGGGGACACAGCTGGCTGTGCTGTTCTGGACAGAACACACTGAGGTCCAGTTTCCACCTCCTGCAGGATCAAACAGCACCTCCACTGGCTCTCCAGTGAACAGAGGGACAGACAGAGAGGCTTCAGGCTGCAGGGTGACATTGTCTCTGTGAGCTGAAAGACAATCAGGACAGAGGATGATATAAGAACACACTCTGTCAAGAATATAGAGCCCTCTAGTGATCCTACTGTAGACCTGCTCACCACCCACAGTGACGATCACAGTGCTGATACTGCTTCCATTAAGGTCCCTCACTGTGTAGTTGCCCTGATCAGCTGGAGTGAGGGAGCGGAGTGTCAGAGAGCTGTTCTGCACTGACACTCACTGTTCGTACCTGGGGCCAGGGAGCCCTGCGCTGCTCAGTAAGACTATACGATTCCGGACAGATCGTGCAGGATCAAACAGCACCTCCACTGGACCAGCAGTGTGGAGGGGGGAGACAGAGAGGCACCAGGCTGCAGGCTGTGGACTTCTGAGTGAGCTGAAAAGGGACAGGTAGAAACATGTTGAATATTTTGTTTTACAACAATACCTTGAGTTTGGACTGCGATCAGCTTCATTTTGTATTTCAGCTGTGAAAATGCAATTTCAAAAATGCACGCCACAGTCATGTTAGGTTCAAGTTACAGTTGCATCACAACTCAATACATTTGCAATTCACTTCTGAGATAATTGTTCCTGGTGTTTGTGTTGTGTATGCCTTGCAATGGAGGGGTGAGAAATAATGGACTTATTACATTATAATGAATAATAATTGCTTACACTTATATAGTGCTTTTCTGGACACTCCACTCAAAGCGCTTTGCAGGACATGGGGACTCCCCTCCACCACCACAAATGTGCAGCATCCACCTGGATGATGGGACGGCAGCCATAGTGCACCAGAACGCTCCCCACACACCAGCTATGAGTGGGGAGGAGAGCAGAGTAATGAAGCCAATTCATAAATGGGGGTTATTAGGAGGCCATGATTGGTAAGGGTCAATGGGAAATTTGGCCAGGACACTGGGGTAAAACCCCTACTCTTTTCGAGAAACACCCCGGGATTTTTAATGACCACAGAGAGTCAGGACCTCGGTTTTACGTCTCATCTGAAGGACGGCACCTGTTTACAGTTTTTCCAGTGTCCCCGTCACTATACTGGGGCATTAGGACCCACATGGGCCACAGGGTGAGAGTTCCCCCTGCTGGCCCCACTAACACCTCTTCCAGCAGCAACCTTAGTTATTATTGTGAAGAATGAAAGAATATTAGGAACATGAAAAGGTTGAATGTTTTAAATGCGTTTTTTTACTGAAACATCCGCTACAGAGATGCGCACACACGTCATTACAAACGCACACCTGCACAGAGACGTCCTCAAGCGCCTTGTTCACAATTATGGGCTCCAATAGGAACAAAAAACGCCAGCCTGACAACTCGAGCATTCAAACCAAGAACCCAACACGTACTTATGTTGGCAGCCTGTGCAGAAAAGCAGAAAGAACCACAAGCCTTCTCTATTGGGAGGAAAAACACACACTCCCTCTCTCACACTCCTGATTTCCTTAAATAGCTCATTCTTCATCTCTGGCTCCTACATACAGTATAGCAGCGCTCAGTCTGCTTTGAATAAGCCATAAATCTAAGATTTGTTTTATCTGTTCCTCTTGTCTAGGCCTAGAGCTGCTTTTCATAAAAGAGCTGTTTGCATAAATAGCTAGGGTTACAGCTGAAGACACCAGCTTCATCCCCCAATGTGTAATACGTCGGGAGCAAGAGAAGAGGGCCAGGCCGTGCCTTTTCATAGATTTTTCTTCTGAAAAGTCGGGTTCTCGGAGGCAGATTTATCCCCTCATGCAGTGTAGAGAGATAGACACGCCCGCGCGCGAACAGTTAGAGCTGCACCCTCACACAGAGTCAGACCCGCACAGACACGTCCTCTTGTTTAAACAAATACACAAACCTGACGGCGCTCACAATGATCCAGACACACACACACACACACACACACACACACACACACACACACACACACACACGACATCAGTAGTCACTCTCGCACACTGGACCCCAGCTCAGTCCTCACCTCCAGCTCCTGCAAACCGCTTCGAACAAACTGCATTAAGAAAATTAGGTTGCGTTCCGGTAGCAGGCCATCCTGGGCACCAGTGTGAGTTACACACTCATTTGTAAAAGCCCTTCCGCATCGTCGGGCATGCTTCACAGTGCTGGACCTGGGGTGTGGGTGCTGTCTGTGTGGAGTTTGCATGTTCTCTCCCTGGTCTGTGGGGGTTTCCTCCAGGTGCTCCAGTTTCCCACAGTCCAGGGACAGGCTGCCACTTTCACTGGGCAGTGCACCGTCACCGTGGCAGCATGGTGGGTCGGATCTGATTTCAGTCTTTATTTCCTTTTTTAGAGATCCTGTAACCAGGACCTGTTCACTGCCATGACGGACACAAGGAACAATAAAGCCGAAGTCTTGTTTCCCACAAGAAACAACAAAACCGAAGTATTGTTCGATGTGCCGGTACAAACTTTTAGGTTATATAGTCCTTCCTTGCTGCTTCAGACGTCATTCGGTGTTATGGTAAGGGGGTCGTGGTATTTGGCCAGTTAAGAGACCCTGGCCAAATGGTCAGTTTAAGATTATGCCCCCTCGCATCTGGAATCCTTATCAGTTAACCCCCTTTCCTGCCATAAACCCCTGTTGCTTAGAAGTCTAATTTTCAGGCAGAACTGACTTAAGTTAACCCTATTTACATCTTGTCTCTTACTTCAGCCCTCTTCCATTTGCTAGTTAAAAGTTGTACAACCCATTTGTATGCGACAAAAGAAGCCAGTCTGTTTCCACCCGGTTTCGAACCGAGGGCCTTTCGCATGCGAGGCGAACATGACAACCACTACACTACGGAAACAGTGGTAAGATGTGCCCAGCGGCCCAGTGCTGAGCTTCGCCAATGCGTTTCAGCTGCTTCCAGTGCCTTTATTGGAGTACGCTGATGGACCGTGCTCTCTCTCCAGAGACCAGCACGCCTGTCATGGACGGAGCAGGAAAGGCGGTGCCACATTCTACAGCCCTCTCCACGCAATCGGGCTACTGAAGTGGAGAAAATCGCCTCTCCAGAAAGTGCAAATATCATAGAGGTAGAGGTAGGGAGAGAGGAGGAGTACAAATTCAAGCAGAGGCCTGAGTGGAGCACTGTCGTATGGCCCTGACATCAATCCCTCAACTCTCTGCATAAAGCAGTGTCTTATGGCCATAACATCCCACCCCCACCACTCTCAATGGAAAGCACTGTCGTATAACCATGACATCCCACCCCCACCACTCTCTGCATAAAGAAGTGTCGTATGGCCCTGACGCCCACCCCTCCACTCTCTGCGTTAAGCTGTATCTTCAGGCCCTGACATCCCACCCCCGCCACTCTCTGTATAAAGCAGTGTCATATGGCCCTGACATCCCACCCCCACCACTCTCTGTGTAAAGAAGTGTCGTATGGCCCTGACACCACCCCTCCACTCTCTGCGTTAAGCTGTGTTTTCAGGCCCTGACATCCCACCTCCTCCATTCTCTGTGTAAAGCAGTGTCATATGGCCCTGACATCCCACCCCCACCACTCTCTGCGGAAAGCACTGTCATATAGCCCTGACACCCACCCCTCCACTCTTTGAATAAAGCAGTGTCGTCAAGCCCTGACATCCCACCCCCGCCATTCTCTACGTAAAGAAGTGTCATATGGCCCTGACACCCACCCATCCACTCTCTGCGTTAAGCTGTGTTGTCAGGCCCTGACATCCCACCTCCGCCACTCTCTGTGTAAAGCACTGTCGTATGGCCCTGACATCACACCCCCACCACTCTCTGCGTGAAGCACAGTCATATAGCCCTGACGACCACCCCTCCATTCTTTGCATAAAGCAGTGACGTCAAGCCCTGACATCCCACCTCCGCCACTCTCTACGTTAACCCCTGTTAACTTGCTTGCTGAATGATCTCTCAAGAAATCCCTGGTGAGATTCAACAGGTGTTTTCTTCAACAGCCACTAAAAGTCTGATGACCTTCTCTGGATTTCCTGAATATGATGTAAAATTAGTTCAAATCATTTGGTAGTTAACAGAACAAAATGCTTTGGAGGTACATTTAAAACAGCAGAGTGTAGCGGTGAGGCTTAATAATAATGCAGAATTAAGTGTTTCTGAGCTTTCCCAAATTAGGCCTCATTTCTCTGTTCATCTCTGTGGTGCAGCCACAGAGAAACCATTCATGCAAGGTGATTTAAGGTCCAAGGACAGCTCCCAAAGGGGGATGCACTTAGCTAAGCCTGGCTATCATGATCAATGGTCACCCATTGGCGCCTATCTGTCTAGGGAGTGCGAGTTGGACATCTGGATTGCATTCCTAAGTGTCAGGACTAAGTGACTCATATCTCACCTTGATCAACCAATCAGGGACTGGTAGGGCCGAGTAACCGACGTGGGACTCTGATGCCCATGGAACTTTCAGCCAATCAATGAGCTGAAGTTCCTCCAGGTAAAAACAGGCAACACAGAGAGCCTGAGAGATTCAGAAGGGATTCTGGAGAGGATTCTGTGGACTGTTCTAAAGGGAATTCAAAGGAGAATTCCAGGGCAGGACGGCCCAGGAGCAGAAGGCTCCCAAGGGCAGGACATCCTCGCAGCGCGCCTCCTGACCATCCTGAGACTCAGCCCGGACAACCACGGAATGGCCAGTGTGTCCGAGTGCCAGAACTTTCCTTTGTTCTAAGAGTCTAGAGTGGAGGTTGCCAGAGAGTAACCAGCAGCAGGCCTCGTGAACAGGTCGGATCTGTGGACAGCTGAATCACTATTCAGAACTAGCTCTTCATCATAACGAACTGGTCCTCTTCCTGACTTGCTGGGACCCACAGTCATCTTTTCTCCTGTGCACAAACTTTGCTAGTTAAAGCCAACAGTGAGCATCAGCAGCGCACCGTCGCAAGCCGCACAGCACAGCCTGGCACCAAGCCAGAGAGCGCGGATTGGACAGCAACAGCCTGCAACTGTTTCTTTGTGCCCGCAGGAGATCTGAATCCCCAAAGATTGGATGAGTATTCAACTTCAATGCATTACAGCTCGAGAATTCAATTGTTATCCCAACCAGTTGATATCAATTTAATTCCTAAGAGTTATGTACTTGTTTGAGTATCTAATGTAGAAGTTGTAACCAAGTTCACTTTACGAAACGGTCTTAATGAATGATATACTGAACGTATGTCCTCTTGATGTGTAACTCTTTGTAACTGATTGAATATATATCTTTTGTATTCTGATAACCCTCTCGATAAGATCTGTTAGTTTAAGGCATATTCTATGTATTAATAAATGTATCCTCGTGTATTAGTACCTGTGTGTGCGCGTTGTTTGAGTTATGTCGCATGGTTGGATTCTAAAGCCATCAAAAGAATCAACTTTGTGATTTACTGCTACAATTAATAATTGTCTCAGTAAATGCCCAAACCCTACAGAACTGGTGCCTTCAGAGAGCCACTATGATTACATATTTGGCGTCCCTGAACCGGCTATGAATCACTACAAGAGCAACACTGTAGCACTTCGTGTGTGACTGAGTTTAATTGTGTAAACCTGTCTCTCTATGAACACGAGCAAAGAGTTCTCACTCAACAGAAGATTGCGATGTGAGCACAATAATGTAAGACATCTGGTGATGCCAGGGATTGAACTCGGAACTTCATACATGAAAACCATTGAACTACATCCCCTATGGCACAGATGGTGGAACTGACTTAAAGATGTGCATATGTTCACTGACCACAATCCACCCTTCATGAATAATTGAAATGAATAATTTATTTTTATATCCAGTCACATGGGCGACGGTGGTTGATTCTTCAATGGGGGAGAGCGTTTTTCTACCTCCTTACTCGACTGTCTTTCAATTATGTTTTCCTTGAAATCTTTTTGCATCTTTTAAGTGCTTGCGATTAAATTACGCATAGAAAAACAGCAGTACAGTTGATGTTCATGGACCGATGCACACAACTCCAGTGATAAAGCCCTGTCTGTAAATATTGTAGAAGAACGTTAAAGGGCGAAACAACGCTCCAACCACGGGAATGGTAACAAGAAGGATCGTGTTCTTATTTAATATGTGCTTTTGAATTGCCTTGTCAATACACACAGGCTTTAGAGATGGACAAATAATTTACAGTGGTGTTTGTAAACAAAGATGGAACATGTTTTTTTCTATACCAGGAAGAAAGGAGCAGACTCTTAAACTTTAAGAGACAGAAACAATACCTCATCACAGCTAACACTAATTAAAACAACATCACAACAGAAGAGTGAAGCCTTGGGTGAATCAAATTAGTTTTCATTGGTCGTCTGTGTCTTCATAACTTTGTAGGTGAGAGAGAGGATTGAGAAAATGTGCGGGTGCTTCTTAGAAGTGTGTTGGCAGTACAGGTGACTTCCAAATAATTGAGCCGGGTTTTAATCCCGGCCAGTGCATCCCCAAACCTTTTCAAGATAATCATTTATCCGGTAGCACATCTCCTGAAACTAACATTCGAGGTAGGAAGCGTGCTCTTAAACACCAAAACACTCAAAAAGGAAGAAGCAGATCTCTGTACACAAGACAGTAGTGCGATATTAGAATTTCTGAGTTCTTGATGGATTCAGGCTCCTTCTCAGAGGTCCTTGCTCGCCAAATAACTTTACATCTGAGGAAGAGCACCACGGAAAAAAAACCCAACTCAACAAGCGAGCGTGTTGGTTGCTCTTGCTCTTAATGCAAGGAGCTGTTTTTTTTCCTTGCAATAATCATTATTAACCAAAAACAGCAGCACAGGTAAGTCGCATTTGTGATTATGTCACTTCTCTGCTTCAGCAAGGTCAATAAAAGACTCTGAAAGTAGTAAAGCAAAACTGAACTCAAAATCATATTAGGAATTCTGAGCGATATCTCCATACAGGTAATCCAATAAGAACGTTGAAATATTTGAATATAATCTCTCTATATATTTCGCTGCTTTTTACCCGGAGTAAAACTATTGGATTGAAGGAATGCTAACCGCTGGGTTAAAATGTATAGTTGTTATTTGGAGAAATCTGTAAACTCGTGATCTTATATGTTTTAAAAGACAGCACAGGGAAAAACGACAGTGCTGATTATTTTCCAGAGACAGAGCACTGATGACCTCTCCGAGCTGATTGATAAAGCCCACCCAGTGGATACTCTAGCAGAACGTCAAAGAACATTCACCTTTGTATCCAAAGAAACGACAGGAACAACATCAGGAAGCACAATCAATTCCCCTTTTAAATCTTTCCTGTAAGGTATGCTATGTGAATCCATGAAGTTAATCCTCTGATCTCTTTTGATCACGAACAAAGTATTTCTGATGGAGCGCTATGTTCAAAGATTTAATAAGCTTTACCCCTGCCAACGATTCGGCGTGAAGAATTAAAAGTTTCACAGACAAAAGCAGCTCACCACCACAGCCAATATTAAATGTACTTGCCGGTACACTATCATGTGCACTGCCTCAAAAGTGATCTCGGCAGACGTTGTTCCCTACATAAAGCTGAACGTGCCAAAGAGAATTTCTATTGAGAAAAAATATTTTTTCTGCCTTGATGTTAAGCCTGTCTTTTAGAAAGTCTATCTCTAAACACCTCCCACAGCCTAACAAAAAGCGCTTTTACTGATTGTATTGCAGGTCTTAAAACATTAATATTTGGCAGCAGTGGGATTCAAACCCACGCCCCCAGAGAGACTGGAGCCTAAATCCAGTACCTTAGACCACTCAGCCACGCTACCTTCCTCCATACCCATCTTCACATTGCTGGCTTGGACTAGGGGGGGCTTCAGCTCTTGTCGTCAGATCTAATGATATCATGACGTGGAAGTGACTGCACCTTCATCTTCCGAGATGCTTTCAATAACACAAACGCTACTTTCACTGGCACAAACACAGCAATAATGAAGGTGGTGGGATTCATCCTTTGTGCTGTTTGTAGGGGTGTAACTCTACGGTGATCTGCTGACTTGAAGAGCAAAAATCAAAATCCTCTGCTATTACTGTTGCTTTTTTCATAGTTTCTTCAAATCCTTCATTTGAACGTAGATTTTGAAGGATATTGATGATAATACCACATAAATTGTGGTTTTCTTGTGATCGCCAATTTTATTCAAATAACAGCCTTTTTTACAGTTCCTTGCGTGTTTCACAAGGTATAATAGCCCCCTTCGCATCCTCAGCTAACATATTTTAAAATTACAATAGCTTATACAGCATGCATGTTTACATTTATATTAAAATTAAAGTAAATATACAAGAATACATACAGTGCTAACCCAATAATTCTTGTCAGGTTCTGCAACAAATCTGCGTTGTTATTTTAACATGTTTCAGCTGAGGGTGCAACAGGAGTATAAATGAATTTTCCCGCCAGCCATTCAAAGACCAAATTCCATGAGTGAACATTATTTTCTCAGATGTTGCCGGCATTGGACTTTGCCGGTGGTATTGAATTATGTCCACAACTGTTGTAGTAGTTCCTTTTTGAAATTCGACACGTGCAAAGCACTTGTAATATCATAGGTGTTAAAGTTCGCTGAGTCTATTCGAGTCATGGTGTGTATCCCTGCCTATCATTGGGAGACGGGTAACTTTTTTACACTCAGATTCCAATCTTCAATGCTTTGTGTGAGAGCTTACATAACTTTCATTTTCTCACAATTTCTGACGATTGTTCCAAAGGGGCACCCTGTCAATTCCGAATACTTTTCAAAAATCTGCCTGCATGTTTGATTATTGTCATTTCACTTAGAAAAAGTTCAATATTGATCATAACTAAAGAAAATAATGATCACGAACAAAAAAGGGATAAAGATGCAAGTCGATCTTGAATCAGAGCTGGGTGAAATGGGCTTCTGTTCTGATATGGTTGTATGAGAAACAGGAGGAATCGCCAATCTCCTATAGAACATGAGTTGAATCAGGAGTGAGACATTTAGTATACTCGTGCATATGTCAACGCCTGACCTACATCGTAAAACTAACATTAAGTTGTCAGAGACATTCATTTATATACAAACAAGAGACAGACCAAGTAATAATTCTACATTAGTTCAGGTGGGTAAACCTGAACTAACTAACTAATAAACCTTTTAATAATTCTACATTAACGTGTCCTACATTGATCAGACTAATTGACATGGTCTGATTCAGAGCCTGTGCAGTTCGTGCTAATTACAACAAGGACAGTTCTGATCCCTCATCACCGAACTGAACACAAGTTCAGCTGTTCTCCAGTTTTGTTACGCATGGTTTTTCATTGCAATTGAGTTCAGAGCTGGAGCTGATCTCCAGACAGTACAGTGTTTTGGGTAAGTTGTCGAAATTCGCATGAGGCTGCAGACAACTTACCCAAAGTGTTTTCTATAGCTTTCAGGTGGAGTTCATTTATATAAAACAACGTAAGTGGTATAAACGCAACAAGCCAGACGGCAGTCCAACTTATAATTTTCTGACGCGAGGCCTGACGCGTTATTCATTATGCCACTGACCCTGCTATTGTAGTGCTAAAAAACACGTTTTCTACATTTATGTCTGTTCACTCTAAAAACTCTAAAAAGGACAAAGGGTTTGTGTGTCCCGCTAAAATTCCGCTTCATTTCGAATGCAAATAAAAACCGTTTTGTTCCAAGAAATCATAGATTTGTCACATCCTTCATACTATACTTCTCTCTTGTATTAGTAAAGCATTTTGATTTAAACTGAACAATATATGAAAGGTTTCATCTATACACTTACACATAATAAGTATACGAATAAATACTCGGAAGAAGCCGCAGCTCAGGTATTAGAGAAATTTAAAATCGGATCGGAGGATTTAGAGTCCAGACTGCAAACCAACAGCTTACACAGGTCTTTTATAGAACCCTTTTGATTTCCTCTACTTTGTCCCTGTGATGTCATTGTCCTGCTCGCAGCCGAGCCCGACACACGTCTGGTTTCTGTCGCTTGACGCACACCCTGCGGTCCATGCGGGTCCTAATACCCCAATACAATGAAGGGGACACTAAACTGTAAACAGGTGCCGTCCTTCGGCTGAGATGTAAAACCGAGGTCCTGACTCTCTGTGATCATTCAGGAGAATGGTGGTGGTGGAGGGGAGTCCCCATTACCTGTAAAGCGCATTGAGTGGAGTATCCAGAACAGCGCTATATAAGTGTGTGTAATAATAATAATAATTATTATTATTATAATTGTAATGTAAAATGCAATAAAAAAATATCAAACTTTGATTCAAAATAGATTAATGTAAAAACTGATAAAGCTAATGCTTTTTTCAGGGCTATAGCTGTAGCTGCGAGAAGGTTAAAAGCGCACAAGTGATCTGTCTTTCGTCAAAGTAATTGCCAGAGCAGTAAGACGCAGAGCACCATCCAGCAGCTGTAGACGATGTTCGGGGAAGAGCTAATTCTGTTTTTAGCACAGGGAGTGAGAATGAGCTCAGTCCGGCTCCGAGCAGAATCCATCCTGGTTTGGTTACAGTGCGCCTGAGGATCTTTGGATCGCAACGTAAAAAAAACAATTGCTCACATCGTGTGACTTCCACGACAGGAAGGAAAGATATCACTTAAAAAAATCAGAACTGAAGATTTGGATCCTGGGCCTCAATTTGATCAAATTATTAAAATAATAATTATTAAAATATCAAATTGTGTTTCTGCAACATTTCGTGCACAGTACGCCATTTTTATCTAAAAATAAAACAACAGTCACAACGAGAGCTTATACGCAGTCTGGGGTATATTCCCCTTTTATATTTTTGCCACTTTATATCGAACCTGTTATACTCCCAGAAGTGCACAGTAGCTTGTACAAATGTACAATTCACCACTGGTATAAACAGATGTGTGCCCTGTTTGCCTTTGTAAGCATTTGTTTAAAAAATAAGTTCACAATACGATAAAAACACAGAAAGCACAAACTTCATAATACAACGATACAAAATCAATACCAAATCATTATGCCAATTAAGTACCTATCCTTTGAAAACAGAGAACACCTTTATATCTACAAAAAACTTGACATTTGTATGTATTTTTGAATTACAAAGCAGACAGAGTAGTCCCTTAATTCAAAGATCGGATCTTGGCCGAAACAAGACAATCAGACGTGGGCTGAATTCGGAACAGGAACCTCTACTTCGTCGTTTATTGAACTTTTGATAAATGTCTGAATGAAACAGATTCGCTTTTTTAACTCTTTGATTAAAGTACACAAAAAGCACCTTCCTTCGAGCCGGAATCGAACCAGCGACCTTAGGATTCCCTAATGACTCCACTACAGTCCTCCGCTCTACCAACTGAGCTATCGAAGGGATGTCAAGCAATGCTCCCTAGCACATACTGCCCAATGTAGTGAAATGTTCCGGGTGATTTAAATCCCACTTCGACATCAAGTTTCCAACTCGTTTCCTTAGTCTTGTTTACCTTGAATTTAAGCCACGAACCAGGATTCTACTGTATAAACTTCCAGGGATATTACAAAATGTTTGATGGGGCATCAATCATTCCAGGCGGAAATTGACTCCTTTTTTTTCTCGAGGGATCATATTAAACATGTCATTAGTATCGAGAGGAGGATCACCATGAGACACAAAACAAATAGTTTCTTTCTGTCTTTATTAGAAAGTAGCGTTTGTGCTACATTAATAATATTTTCGTGGAAATAAAGAAGTTTCGAAATGTGGTTTTGAGTTAAATATTAGCGTGTTCATGTAATTAGTTTGTGTTTGTCATTACTATATATATATATTGCCATGTTACTAGAATTTGTAACTGAAGTTTACTAGTTGTGTTTTTTATGATGGTTAGACATTTGTTGATTACAATATTGTATATAATGTATAATTTGAACTACATATTTTTCAGGTGTGAATAGTTGTATATTTTAAGAATAAATTTCTAAAATAAATCATTGGCTTTATTTACTAGTTTCTACACCTATAAAAATCTTTCTTTGATGTATAATAGACCTTTAACTATATATGTATAGTAGTCTTCTAAATTTATCCGTATAATAGAACTACAACCATTTATGTATAATAAACATATAATCAATTTCATTCTAGACCAGTTACGGAGCACAGTTACACGTCTGGTATGCGTTCAATAGTCGTATATTCTACATCTTTTGCCCACTGGGATGTGCCGATTTTAACTTGGCAAACCAAGATACACATTTTCTAATGAAACCTTAATTAAAAGACAGTTTGTTTCTCGAAAGCGTGTTATGTAAAAAAAGAGAAAAACGAAAATATATGGATGGTAATCTTTCAAAGCTGAAGATTTTACTTTTGAAAAATTGACATTTTATGTACTGTATGCAGATGCATTCGCTGGTTTTAGAACTTTGCTGTACTTCCTGAATCATTTTCAGTATTATAAAGTGGGTGTAGATTTTTCTTTCAGGTTAGGACGCGAGTGTGTACATGTGTTTGATTTTCGTTTCACTGATTCTCATTGAAGATTTGGGAATTAACGACGAAAGAATCAGTTGCCTCGGAAAGCAGAAGGTTTGGTTCTCAACGATATTGAAGACACGCCCATGTAGAGCAGCGGGTGATGATTTGTGCTATAAAAGACCAAGTGCTCAAAGTGACGTCTGCGTTTACCGTTTAGACTTTTCATCTCGGGCGCACTTTTAGAAAGCAAAGATAGAGCAGTTGTGTTGAATCACATTATAGCAGCTGTCAGCAGAGTGGCACAGCGGAAGCGTGCTGGGCCCATAACCCAGAGGTCGATGGATCGAAACCATCCTCTGCTATGTACACTTTATGCACGATTGATAAGCATACCATCAGTTTAATGAAGTGCATTAAAACTGTTTTTTTCTCTCGTGTGTATGAAAGCTTCACACTTAAGGTACTCTTTCATCTTTACCAATAGCAGATGCCCAAATGTATCTTTGGTTGTTCTGCGATCCTTCATAGTTTCCTCAATTCCTTCAAATGAACATCCATATCAAAGCAATTATGTATATATATATATTACAATTAAGGTACATATTAAAAATATCAACGCACATTTGTATAATGCTCATTTAATAATGATTGTCAAGGATTGTCAAGTTCTCCAACAAATCTGTGTTCTAATTTTAAAATATTTTTGCTAAGGATACAACGGGTGTATAAATGAATTCTCCCAACAGCCAGTTAAAGAAAAATTCCACACGTGAAGATGGTTTTCTTGGACATTGACTTAGGTACTTATTTGTTTACTTGTTGTAGTTGCACACGAGTAAAACACAAAGATTTCCTGCCACATTCAAGAGGGTTTGCGAAGAAATCCCTTCAATTTTTAGCGGAGATTTTGTTTACATCATCACAATCTGAAGCACGTCCCTGAGTACGTTTGACCCACCAGCCCTTTGTTTAACAGCTGCACAGGGACACATTCCCGTTGCTTTTCACAACTCACATGTTTGTAGTTAAAGAAAATAAAATACTGTCATTTTCCTGCCAGCTGGCAGTATTTCTTCTGCACTGACTAAGAGTAACCAAGAAGTTCATTTCATCTTTCGCAGGCTGTAATCTACAGAAAAGGAAGTGAATACTTGTATTAAGCTAAATCAAGCCGACGGAGTTGCACTGCTGTTGTTTTTCTCCACTTTTCGTTAAAAGGAGAAAAAATCACTGGCATTTTTTGGAAGCATTTCTTCTGTCCTGAGAAGCAAGATTTGTATTTTATCTTTCAGAAGTTGTATGAATTTCTTGAAGTTCAGAAACAACTTGTTCCAGAAAAGAAATTAACACTTGCTTCAAAGTAAATCAAGACGTCGGTGTCTCTTGCTGTGTGTGCTCTTATCTGTCCATCTCTCTATCCTCTTCTCTCTGGCAGTCTGTGTAGAGTATCTGAAGGGGATGTAACACCACTTGGAAAAGAAAAAAATTCTCAGGCAGAATAAAAAATCATTATTCTCTTCTCAGTGAGATTCACAGCTCAGACTCACACTCAGACAGGATCTCAACTCCGTACTGCTCTCTATCCTCACAATCCAGAACCAGAAGATATTCAGACAATCAGTGCTGCTACATGAACAATATCAGACAGAACAGCCTGGACTCATGTCACATTTCCCCCTTTTATCTTTCCTCCCAGCCCTCTTAGAGACATAGAAGAGCTCCTGGTTCTCCTCTCTGTGAACTGGGCTCAGGGGTCACTGATCTGGCAGTTGTGGGCTCTGTTCCAGGTCGAAAGCAAGAAGGATCTATTAACGCTTTCCAGGACTTCCAAACTCTTCAGTATTACTTTCTTTACTGTATGTCAGCCTCCCAAAATGTTTATAAATGTTTTATGAGTGTGGAATTATCTTATTATTTATATACAGTATTTATGTAATAAACAACAGTAGTGACACTATGATCGGTATATTGATTATTTGTAGCCTATGGTCCGATGGTCGTGTCTACAATAGTGACCATTTGACCAGTCTGTAGCTCTGAGCAGTGGGACTCAGATCACACAGAAGACCCGCCTGTGTGTGATTCCATACCAGCCCTGGGATTCAGCTACTCTCACAAATGTCTCACAGACCGTCTTATAAATTTACAATTAGATGAAGTCATGTAACAGTTTTACAGATAATTTAAATAATCAGACAGCAGTTTTGGCAGTGGATACATCTCCACATGGGAGAAAGGAACTGAAATATATGTGCTCACTGTAAAGTAGGAAGAGGTGGTCAGACAAGCAAAACAACTTTGCAGATAATGTGAAGTGACATTGTTTTGTGTCAATCAGCTCACAGATTTCGCTTCATGTGCCTTAAGCTGTGCAATTTGTATGGTTGTTGAATGAGATTGATTTCTTCACAAGCCCAGTCAATTGACAGTGGAGAGCTTGCCGACACACACCTTCATGAAGACTCTCTTCATTGTCAAGTCGCCTCCTTTGCATACAATAGTAGCACCGACACTAAGAGAAAGGATGAGAAATAGCGTTTATCAAGCGATTGCAGTGTTTGTTTGACTGAGGATCCTTGTGTGCTGAACTGGCCTCTGGAGAAGTGTAGTGCAGTAAAACAGAAGGTTTGTGTCACTCAAGATTGTTACAGAACAGAACAATACAATTACAATACTTTTATGAGAGTAAATATTACTGGTGCATCACAGTTCTTATAATGGTGAAAACAGGAGCACCTTCTCTACATTTTTGACTGAAGTATTTAAATGGAAAGAAATACTATCACTATGCAATTCATAAATGCAATTGACCTCCTCTAAATGTTCTAGTTTGATGAAACAATGTATGGAATTAGGTGACAATATCGGAATTCATTCAAATGCTCAGGATTAATTTTCAGCAACAAAAAAAGTGCTCGGAAATATTTTACAAGAATGAAACCTTACATTCACCTAAATAAACATTCACCATCTACATTAGCAGAGAACAGTAGGACAGAAGGTTAGTGTCACTGGACACTGCATCAGAGAGGCCGATCTCTTCTCCCTCATTATGCAGGCTTACCCACTCATGATGAACTGTCCTCCAGCGATACTCAGCTGCCATCATCGACTCAGACATGACGTTCATGTACATATTATACCTTAATATGGCACTGCGTTACAATAATTTGATCAAAACAACTGGTGAAAAAAAAGATAAAGACTTTGTCCAAAAAAGAAGCATTTATACCTTTCCTCTCCTACCAGCCATTACAAGTCACCTAGTTTTTAATTTAGAGCTAGATTAAAGCTCTAGTCTCTTTGGGGGTGTGAGTTGGAATCCCACTGCTGCCAAATAAGAAGCAAAAAACACACATTTGCTGCAGAAGTAACAGGAGAATTTGTGCCATTCAGCCTCATAGCGTGATGTCATTTTCTCAGGCTCATTTTTAGATGCTTGTGATCGAATCTATGATTCTTATGAGTGTGCCCTCCATAAAGGTAGCACAGATATAACGTGCCAAGTTTTCAGAGAATCGCATTAAATACAGGTCAGAAGAAGGCGACAAAGTGTCCGCTAGGCAGTTCAGCTATTTCAACGGTGTTCTCTGTTGTTTAGGTCCAGAATGACACCCGTTACAACCAGGAAACACACAGTGTCAGGCATCAAAAAGACTTCCCAAAACCCTGATCCTCTCCTTGATCCGGTGATGGCATCCAGACATTTCCTGCAACAAAGCCAGGATACGGTCTTCAACAACACGAGTGAAAGGCTAATTCCCAGCTTTTGCAATCCTTTGCAAAGAAGGACCGCATGTGCTCAGTGTTAAATGCGCTGTTCATTATTATTATTAATAATAATAATCTATACATTATATAGTGCCTTTAAAGGTGGCTTTTCAAAGTGCTTTACAGAATGAAACCAATAAAGTTAAAAAATACACAAGATAAGCAGGATGAGAATACACAGTTAGAGGAGACAATAGGTGGTGGTATTAAATACAGTAGGAACGGAGGGGTAAAGAATAGTTCATTAAAGGCTCTTCTAAAGAAGAGGGTTTTGAGTCTGGATTTGAAGGCGTTTAGAGAAGGTGACTCTCTGATATCCTTGGGAATAAAGATCTAGAGCTTTGGTACAAAACAGGAGAAGGCCCTGTCACCCATAGAGTGTAGATGGACTGGGGGACAGATAGGAGACCAGAATTAGAAGAGCGAAGGTTGTGAGGTGGGGAGTAGGGCGATAACCCAGACAGGTACTGTGGTGTCAAGCCATGGAGAGCCTTATAGGTGAGCATGAGGATTTTGAAGTTGACAGGAAGCCAGTGCAAGGAGTCCAGGACAGGAGTAATGTGATCACAGTCCAGTGCTAATTTCTTTCTTGTGGCTGCTGGTTCATTTTCAACTGTGGACTCTTAAGAAGTCCTTTATTTGACTTGATCAACACTGATCCCTAGAGGATTTTGAAAGGTTGAATCAGAATGATACATGACTCTGGTGGGACTCGAACCCACAACCTTTGAATGACTTCATTCTATCAAAGTCAAAGCCTAGAAGTCCAATGCGCTCTCCATTGCGCCACAGAGCCAACCGATGCATCGCTATATAAAACAGCTACAGAAAGCTGTAACTCATGCTTCTCCCGTTGTCTTTAAATTAAGCTCCATAAATATTGACAATGAGTGGCCTGTTGTCTACGAATAGATACCGCTGGGATTCACACCCAGGGTCTCCTGGTTTTTAGTGAGGCGTCTTAACCAGCTAAGCCATGGTGCCAAACCTGCTAAATGTTATCCACAACTTCAACCACCTGTGAGAAACCGGCAACTGCAGTGTTACGCCTGCTGGCTCAACAGATAATCCTTTTCGAAGTTTAAGGAGAGGATTTCTTTGTCAATTCAATTAAACATTTTAGAAATGCTGAACGATTGATGTGTTTCACGCGCAGAAATATTTTATCGTTACGTACTTTTTCTGTGCAGTAAGTTCTCCTTCAACTCCGCCCAACAACAGAGGTCGTTTTTAATACAGGAGTAAAGGCACACTGCACATCAGCAAAACATCCCGTACAGGTTTAGGGAGAGCGACATCAGTGATTGGAAGGTTGGAAGTTTCGGGTCACTTTTTTATTATAGATTCAAGCAGCCCTGAATACCTTTTCAAGAAACATTTCAGAATCCCAGTCACGTCCAGTATGATTGCTACACAGGTCTACAGTATACAATCAGAATACTGTTTGTGCATTATATAAAACACACCGCCCAAAGCATTTCTAAAACAGGAATTACATGTTTCTGAATGGCCCTCCTTTATAAATAAAATAAAAGGTCTGAAGCCTGCTCCAAAGAAGCACTTTATTCAGAGCTGACAAAGATGTGATAGGAAACATCTCGGAAAATGAAGATGCAGTCATTTCCACGCGTCGCACAACAAGAGCTGAACCCACCCGACGTTCTCAAGAGAGTAAGGTGTAAGGAGTGTGGCTGGGTGGTCTAAGTGCTGGGTTTGTGCTCCATTTTCTTCGCTGGGTTAGGTTTGAATCTTGCCACTGCTAAGTGTTGGTGGGTTAAGACCTTCCTTCTATTGCGACGTCAATGGGTAAAAGCTTTGCTTGGCAGTCTGTCGAGAGACTGAACTAGGTGTTTCAAGATAGTCTTTGTCAGCTTAACATCAAGGCATAAAAAAAACTCATTTTGTGTTCCCAACAGCAATGCTCTTTGGTCCCTTCAGCATTATGCAGGGAACAACATCTGCCGTGATCACTTTTGAGTCAGTGTGAATCGTAGTGTGCCGCAATTGTTTTTAAAATTGGTTCTGTAGTGTAAGAAAAACTGGCCGTTCAGGGACGCCAAATATGTAACTGTAGTGGCTCTCTGAAGGCACCAGTTCTGTAGGGTTTGGGCATTTACTGAGACAATTATTTATTGTAGCAGTAAATCACAAAGTTGATTCTTTTGATGGCTTTAGAGTCCAACCATGCGACATAACTCAAACAACGCACACACACAGGTGCTAATACACGAGGATACATTTATTAATACATAGAATATGCATGTAAACCTAACAGATCTTATCGAGAGGGTTATCAGAATACAAAAGATATATATTCAATCAGTTACAAAGTGTTACACATATCAAGAGGACATACGTTCAGTATATCATTCATTAAGACCGTTTCGTAAAGTGAACTTGGTTACAACTTCTACATTAGATACTCAAAACAAGTACATAACTCTTAGGAATTAAATTGATATCAACTGGTTTGGATAACAATGGAATTCTCGAGCTGTAATGCAGTGAAGTTGAATACTCATCCAATTTCTGGGGATTCAGATCTCCTGCGGGCACAAACAAACAGTTGCAGGCTGTTGCTGTCCAATCCGCGCTCTCTGGCTCGGTGCCAGGCTGTGCTGTGCGGCTTGTGACGGTGCACTGCTGATGCTCACTGTTGGCTTTAACTAGCAAAGTTTGTGCACAGGAGAAAAGATGACTGTGGGTCCCAGAAAGTCAGGAAGAGGACCGGTTCGTTCCTGATGAAGAGCTAGTTCTGAATAGTGATTCAGCTGTCCACAGTTCCGACCTGTTCACGAGGCCTGCTGCTGGTTACTCTCTGGCAACCTCCGCTCTAGACTCTTAGAACAAAGGAAAGTTCTGGCACTCGGACACACTGGCCGTTCCGTGGTTGTCCGAGCTGAGTCTCAGGATGGTCAGGAGGCACGCTGCGAGAATGTCCTGCCCTTGGGAGCCTTCTGCTCCTGGGCCGTCCTGCCCTGGAATTCTCCTTTGAATTCCCTTTAGAACAGTCCACAGAATCCTCTCCAGAATCTTACTGAATCTCCCTGAATCTTACTGAATCTCTCAGGCTCTCTGTGTTGCCTGTTTTTACCTGGAGGAACTTCAGCTCGTTGATTGGCTGAAAGTTCCATGGGCATCAGAGTCCCACGTGGGTTACTCGGCCCTACCAGCCCCTGATTGGTTGATCAAGGTGAAATATGAGTCACTTACTCCTGACACTTAGGAATGCAGTCCAGATGTCCAACTGGCACTCCCTAGACAGATAGGCACCAATGGATGACCATTGATCATGATAGCCAGGCTTAGCTAAGTGCATCCCCTTTGGGAGCTGTCCTTATCAGGAACCTTAAATCAGCCTGCATGAATAGTTTCTCTGTGGCTGCACCACAGAGATGAACACAGAAATGGGGCCTCATTTGGGAAGGCTCAGAACACTTAATTCTTTCTTATTAATAAGCCTCGCCGCTACAGTAGGCATGGTGCATTTGTCTGTGAAACTTGAATGCTGTGCTTTTTCACGCAGAATCATTGGCAGGAGCAAAGCTTATTCAATCTTTGCGCACAGCGCTCCATCAGAAATACTTTGTCCAAGTTTTGAAAAGATTGTGGGATTCTCTGCACACGCTCACATCGCGTACCTCAGACAACACCACCATTCGATGGGAAATTGATTCTACTTCTTGCAGTTGTTCCTGTGGTTGTGATAGTTACAAAGTTGCACTTTCCTCCACCTTCTGCTATAGTATTCATTGGGTGAGCTTCATCAATTGGCTCAGAAAGGTCAACTGTGCTTCGGAAAAAATCAGCAGCAGTGTCTTTATTTTGTCGGTGAGTATGGCTGTCTTTTAAAGCACATGAAAAACACGAGTTTGTGGATTTCTCCAAATAGCAACGAATTCAGCTGTGCAGAGCCTTACTGCTTTCAGAGGGTCTTTTACCGACGCTGCTGTAGTAGAGAAGTGACATAATCACAAACGCAACCATTTGTGCTGGCTGTTTAACTAAGTATTAAGCTTTTTTAACTATCACATGATTTTAACTAATTTAACATCATCTCCAGAAGAGCACCTCGCACTGCTCACTGAGCTGATGTATGTGCCCATTTCTCAAAAAATTAAATATCATCTGAACTGATTTTTTTCTACTTTAAATGCTTTCCTACTCTTTTAATATTTCAGTTAAATCTTTTATTTTGAAGTACTTTCCATTGATATTAATCCTAGTCCCGATGAATGATTCTGGGACATGGTGCGTCTTGAATAATGTTCTTATAGGTTTCAGTTTGGAAAAGTGCGCTCTCCAGAAGCTACCGAAACCTCTAATGGTCACACAAAGCTTAATGCAATAGCAACGTTTGGGGTTGAAAAAGAATATAACTTGCTATGAATATGAACACTGTTCCAGGAGGCGTGTAAGGACTATTTTGGCTCAGATCACCAATTTACCTTACATTTCTGATCCATTAATATCGCTATTGAATGCTAAAGGTAGGTCCTGGCAATACTTCTTGAGATCTTCTTTAGAAAAATTAAAAAAAAATATATTTCCAGTACTAAACAAAAAGTAAAAAATACTGATTACGTGCAACTGATAAAATCTCTCTTCCAGGGACGTTGTAGCTACATGCAAATTACAATGGAAAACTTTATCAGCTTTAAAAGTTTCTTTTGCATTTATAAGACGATCAGCATGACACTCAAAACATACCTGTATTCAGTAAGCGGTGAGTCTGCTGGCTGAGCAAGTTGCCTCCTCTACACACAATAGCAGCCCTGACGCTAAGATAAATGAAAAGAAATTGCTTTTATTGGGCACTTTTCATATCCGATGAGCTTGACATCTCCCAAGGGCGATGGAGTTTTTTTGCGACACTGCTTTTCCCTTTTTTCTTCTTTCTGTACTCTGATGGAAAAAAAAAGAGAAATCATGTAAGGGAAAAATGTATTTTTTTCATGGAGAAAACGTGCACCAGGAATGTTTTGTTTTGAAGAAGTGATTTAACATGATACATGACCTAATTTACTAGAGTAAATGCTCACACTGCAAGGTCTGCTTTACTACAAGAGAGAAGTAGAGTGAAAGATGTCATAATTGCACTGCGTTGTTGAAGAAAGCATCTTTTTCTTTGAATTCTAAATCAATCAGAATTTCAAAGTGAAACACAAACCCTTTGTCTGTATTAAAGAGATGATATTTTAAAACTGATAAAAATGTAGAAAACACGTTTCTCACTTAGAAATTTAGGATGGGATTATTACTATTACTAGTAATTACTAGTTGCAGTGCTGAACTCACCATGGTGCAATTCAGTTACATGATTGGCCAGTGGTTTCATGGATAACGCGTCTGATTTTGCATCATGAGATTGGAGGTTCGACTTCTACCGGGTTCGTGTGTTTTTAAATCAGGCTACTCAGAAATAGAAGTCCATTATGTGAATGAACCGCACCTGAAAGCAAACGTTGGTCAGGTTTCCTTCTTTCCAGCATGAAATAGCAAATCGTTACAAAAAGCACCAGCTAATGTCCAATAGCATTAGTCATTTTAATTAACATGAATATACTGTAAGGTCTTGGTACATGGGATTGGATTTCATCCACAATTTAAAAAAGGGCAAATTATATTTATAGGCTTCAGACACATTTAAATACAAAAGTGACCTAAAACTCTGTAACTTTCAGGTTAGTTTGAACCTGTAATGAAAAAGGGGCCTGAAACTTCCATTCTGTGATGTAACTGTCTCTAAAGTCGGACGTGATGTTTCACGGATGTGCAGTGTGCCTTTTCTCTTGTCATGTTCAAAATGACTTGCTGTGTAATTTCCTGAATGCGTGTCCTGTACTGCTCTGTTATTTCATTTAGATTATCTATGTGGTGTACAGATAAAACCAAACGGCATGGTCTAATTCCTGGGTTCGGCACCAGCTGAACCTGAACATACATCATCCGATCTCAACATGATTTGAACACACAACCTTTTGATGTGGTATCAGATGCACTACCATCACACCACTCCCCATAAGTGCTTTTAATTCCCCCAAGGAGAAAAATATTTTTTTTCATTCTCTCCTGTGAGAAGCACCGCTCTTCCAACGAGGGTCTCTTCTTCCCAGACCACAGATTATTTTTCCTGTCTGGCTCTCACACAGAGGGCAGACACACTGTCTCCACTAATGTGTTTACTACATCTATAGATCTGACCCCCTTACAGCCCTGATATTCCTGGACAGGATCCCATATTGAGCAGTATTTCTCGCGTTCTGAACTTACAGTGTGTACACAATGTACCTTATACACAAAGTAAGTGTTTTCGTAACTCTTGGACGTTTTGTCAAAATGTTACTGGCATGCCAAAATCGCCCCCTCAACTGAACAGTCCCACCCCCCTCAGTTTTGGATAAATTGTCAATGGTCAGATAACTAGACTAACCCCGAATTCACAGTTACTACATCAGACTGTTTAATGTGCAGGAGGGCTATCTGTCCAGGAACAGCACGTTACATAGTGTCTATGTTTTGGGGTGTCAACATTATTATGACCTTATTTGCTCAGGTGGACCAATGCCTTGCAGTAGTTTATCCTTATACTTACAATCGTTATATAACTAGGACTGTAGTTATAGAAGTTTCTACTTTCTGTTGGTTTTACAATGATTTCTTAATGATTCAGAACCTCGTTACCGTTGATGTTGTTGCAAAAATGAACACATATGGTTGATGCTCCAGGCAAAAATAATCACGTGAGTTCTGATGAACGTGGAACTGATCTTCATCACTAAATACCAGATTGCTTGTCGTTATCTTCTAACATGAAATACTAATCAGTGGCATGCTTGCGAGAATTCACTTGGATGGTTGCAATGGCTCCATTTAAACCGAAATATCACTACCCCCCTCAGGATTAAAGACCCCCTACAGATCATTCCCCTGGCGCCAGTCCTGGGTATAATGATGAACATAGCTGCCTTGCAAGCAGTGAATCTGGGTGTGATTCCCACCTGACCCATCAACAAACCTTTTCCAATGAATCTTTGATCAATTTAAAAAAGTCTTGAAGCTGGTAGGCTAGGGAAGAAGCACTGTTTGAGTGCACTGAGGAAAATGTGCTACTGTGCTGTGCTGCTCCAGTAGCGCAATTGGTCAGGTTGTGGTGCTTTTATAGTGGAGTTATACCGAGGTTGTGAGCTCAGTCATCACGTGGAGTATGTTCTGTTTTCAGCTGCAGAAACGTGCTGTTGAATTTATGTCGGTTCTTGTGTTACTTTTTCCTCTCGATGGAGCTGTATTAATGCAGGCACACCTGCTTCCATGTCAAGTTATTTTATCGTTGCTTACAAACCAACACACTGCAGACACCTCTGATATTGTCACTGCTTGTGGGCCACGTGTTCCTGCTGTCAGCCTACCATGATCATACACCTATAGAAATATTACTGCTGTAGGACAGGAGCGAAGAAACAAAACGAAAGCACACCAAGATTAAAAAGGTCAAAATGTGTCAAAGCCCTTCCTCGAGGAGAATGGGGTTCAAACCTACTTGTGCAGAGTATCATGTATTAAGAGGAGATTGCCTTAACCACTAGGCCACCTCCATACACACTTCAGCCCCCTCCGGACATGAGTTGCCTCTTTCCCCATACTCAAGGGTAATTTTCCTCTTCCACCTACAATTTCAACATTTACCTTGTGAGATGTCAAACCACAGAGCCTGTGCTGCGCTTCAGTGTTAGCTGTAGTGGACACCCCATTGAACATAAAAAGCATATTGAACTCCTTGGACATAAGCCATTTCTCGTCACTTGCTCAGCGAGCAGGCTCAGCGCACACTGAATGCAGGTGTCTCAGAGCAATTGAGATGTGTCCAAGTGGCTGTAAAAGGGATATCTGATGCCAGTGCCATGGCTTAGTTCTCCGACGGCAGGCATAGCGGCACGCCGGTTGGAGTATTCTCGGTCGCATTTAATGGCAACGTCATGGCAACGTCAGCTCAAACCACCAAATGGAGACAGGCGTGCCGACAAGCTGACCCTGCTGATGCAGAATTAACACTAGGATGTGAGAATGCTGTGGCTTAGTTGGTTAGAGTGCCTGCCTAGTAAACAGGAGATCCTGGGGTTGAGTCTCAGTGGTGCCTGTCTTGCCACACAGTTTATCATTATGGAAAGCAACATCCTTCTACATTAAATTTAATGGAAGTGTTCATTTAATTTTTGGAACAACTTGTTTTTAAAAAAATCCATACAAATTGCGAAAGATAAAATACTCATCTGTTTTGTCAGTGCAGAGGAATTACTGCCAGCTGGCAAGGAAACAAAAACGATTTTTTTGTCTTTAGCCAAAAACCTGTGAATGTAGAAAAAAGGTGATGTGTGCGTTAGTTTTTATGGCACAGTCAGTCCGCATATCCTTCAGTTAAACATAACGTTGGTAAATCAAAAGTCCCCAGAGACGCATTTCAAATTAATCGGACCTCAACACCGTCTCCCCTAAATGTGATGGGGTTTCTTTGGATGTCCTTAAGCATCCTGATAGTTGCAGAGATTTCAAACTTTTGGCTAAAGTCAAACTACAAGAAGTTAATAGTTGAGCGCCTAAGTCAATATCACTGGGAATGTGACTATGTAAACTTAAATAGTATTCAAAATATTGCAATTTTGTTGTAGTTTAAAAAGATATTTTAGCTGGGGATCCTCAAATGATGAGGGTAGAAAAGAGAACTATTCGACACCATCAGGAGTGCTTAACGTGTGATAAAAGTGTTTTTTAATCACAAAGTGAAAATAGTGAATTTGTCTTTCACTTAGATGTTCATCAAAAGCTCATTAAACAATGAAGGAGAGGCTCGTGTTCCAAATTCACTTCGTGTCTCATTATCTTGCTTAGATTTTTAAAATGTACACTGTTGACTATACACTCTTCCTAACACGATTAAAGAGCTAAGTTTAGTTCAGAGGTAAAGCATCTCATGCATCGTATGAAGCTCTGTTTTCTATCACCAGCGTCTCCACTCTGATTTCTTTTTAAGCGCGATATCTTTTCTGTGATTTCTTTCGTTTGATTGCCCTCATGTGTGAATTTCAGCACAACACATAAACTCGTTTGTCTGTTTTAAAGAGATGCAATTTTTAAAACAGACAAAATGAAAGACTTATTAACTAAATACACATAGAAAACGTGCACCTAATTGAGAAAATTTGGACTGGGGCGATGTATTATTGTAACGGCGCAAGCTCACAGTGGTGCACTTGAGGAATGCGGTACAAGGGCCAGTGGTGCACTGGATAACGCATCTGATTACGGATCAGGAGACTGTAGGATCGTAATGTTCTTAAACCCAGTACCATAACCGTAGTGTGTTCAGTCTTACACAACCTTTCTATCGACTGAATAAGCCTCCTGTTCCATCTCCATCTTCTTCCCACACATTCCGGCTATTTCAGCACCGTTATTGTTGGACCACAGTCACAGATACGTAAGGGACACTATTCTGAAGAACCGTCTTAAATAAATAACGTTGCAAAAGGTAACAATAATGTTTTCTTAACGTAACCTTACATTTGGGCGTACAATACAATTTTCTGTACCCTCAAATAAAACAAAATCTTACTGCTTTCTCCTGAGAAACACAAGTGTAGTGTTAAATCACAATAAATAATACAACAAATATACTAAACTAACACCCAGATGTGACAACACACAGCTATGACAGAACACATTGAAGACTTAAAAGCCCTTTAAATTTTTATTTCCTTAATTTCCATTCTCTTCCCTCCCCAGGATAACTGAAAACTAACTATAATAAAGACTGTATATGCATTACTTGTAATACAGCTACTAATAAAAATATACATGGAACATATACATAATTATTAATAAATAACACTTTTATTAGTAAATACGTGTAATGATAACATTCATTGTGAATATTTGTGGTGTCTGGAAAGCAATTTTAGTTAAATATAATAATAATTTTCAAGCAAGTGGTGCATAAGCTTGTTACTTAATGAGTACATTATTTCCATTACATTCAAGACAGTTCTAATGTGATCGATTGTTCTGCTTAGTCCGCTACTGACTAGCTTAAAACCTATGAAGAGGTGGTTTAAGCTAGACTCCTAATGCAGTAACATCTAACGGGCAGCAGCTGTTATTTTAGGTTTGTTGCAATTGAGAACAGGTTTAGTACAGAGCTGCTGACAAATTTCAGTGGAGTTTATTGTATAAGGGTTTATTGCAATTGACCCATTGTAGCTACCAATCAGCAGCAAGGAAAAACAAACTTCACTTGTGCCTTTTAAAAAAAGGGAAACAGAGTAGTAGTTTATGTGGTAATTTCAGGTACAATGTAAGAACTAAAGTTATCTACTCCCATAGTAATGCGTGGGGTCCTATAAATAGAAAAAAAACAATTTTAACCCGAAAACACAACAAACACAAAACAAGAAGTCTTCCAGGAACCTAGGTAAATCCCTGTAGTAGTCTAACAACTACAAAAACAAAAACAAAACAAATGCAACAACTTCAAAAGAAAAAGAACATTAAAACCAAATCTGGGGAACAACAAAAACACAGAGTCTAATTCGAGAGCTTTTTCAAGTCTTCAGTGCTCCTCTCGTCTCAGTAGACCTCTCTCATATATTTGTGTACAGGTCAGCTGGAGGTACACAGCTGATGGTAATTTAAGTAGGGAGCTGCGTCAGAATGCATGGGCTTCAAAGGAAAAAGTCAAGGTTTATTCCATGCTGAAAAGAGAAGGAAACAATGTTTCAGCTGTGGAGCCTTATTTGATTGTGACTCGAAGTAAACCTTTACTTCTTCGTTTGATGTTAATTTATCTCCATCAGATACCTAATAATATCTAAACTTGACAGTTGCTTTCAGTAGCTAAAGACGCTGCTCCAGGTGAGGCTTGAACTCACAACCTCTGCATAACTTCGCTGTGCACTGCTGTATAAGTACCGCGCGCTGACCGATTGCGCCACTGGAGCTGTGCAGGGGATGTTCCTCATACAGACTGACGCTGCAGAAACACAGGGTGAAAACGGTTTCGGTTGTGGATCCATCTATACATGGGGAACACTGAAATAGCAAGGAGAATACAAGAAAAGAAACTGAAAGAATTGTGCTAACAGCAAAGGGGGACGGAGGGAGGTGGTCGGACAAGTAAATCAGCCTGGTAGATTGTTTGTAGCGACATTTTTGAGTCAATCGGCACACTGATTTCTCTTCATGTGCCTTGAACTGTGCAGTTTGTATTTTCATTGTAGATAGGTTTCTTCAGAAGTCCAGTAAATTGACAATAATGGAGAACTAGCTGACGCACCCCGTCGTGAAGACCCTCTGTAAGGTGATTACACGTTTCATTTTCAAGTCGCCTCCTTTACACTCAATTGCTTCCTCGACACTGAGAGAACATGAGAAATGGCTTCAATTTCAATGTGAAGCGCAGTTCAGGCTCGATGGCTTCACATCTCCAATCAATCAAATAAAATTGCAGTGAAGCGATCTAAATAAGACTCTGAAGTACTGGGAAAGATGATTATTTTGAGCGTGCCTCCCAGGGTCTGCTACGAGGCTGAAGTTGGCTTCTTATTCGCCAGCTTCTTATGCGTGTTTTTCGTTCCACCTTAAATGCTGCTGCTGTGATGTTATGTCGCCTTTCGCCTGTAGATGGCTCTCTTCGATCAGTACTAATCCGGCTGGAAAACTGTAGACATCTTCACTGAAAGGGAATATCCAAATAGCGACTGTCCAAACTATATTTTTGTATGGAATATATTTCAGAAAATCGCAAACCAATTTTAAAAACTCACCATAACACGGACTTACACTGGGAAAAAGTGATTGCACTTTCTGCTTATTTCTACGGCCTCCCCCCCGATTATGAAAATGTCTCACAGTTCTGACACTGATGTGTGAAAGACAATGTAACAGACTATCAAAATCCTGAAGTACAAACAATTTTAATGCACCAGTTTTTTAAATATGACCCTCTGATCTTGGCATGTCAGAATACATCGGGAAAAAGTATGGCAGGAATTGCAATGTCACGCATTGTTGAGAATATCACTGACCTTGCCGATATTTGCAGGGGATACGAATGTTTTGCACATGTTGAACTACAACATGTAAAAATTGAGCTCCTTAGTCAATATCACTGGGAATGTCCAATAATGACGTACATCAGTAGCCTCAAAGAAACTTAGACTCACACATGGAGTTTTATCTTTGTATGGAGATTGGGAGAATTAATTTATACTCTCGTTGCTCATTAGCTAAATTATTTTAAAAATATGACACAGATTTGTTTGAGAAACTTGTAATTGCCTTAAAGAGAGTCTTCTTGAAGATGTGCACCAGCTAGCTCTCCACTGTCAATTGACAGGACTTGAGAAGAAACTGTTCTCATACAACCAACATACAAATTACACATCTTAAGGAACATGAAGAGAAATCCATGTACTAAACAACATAAAACTGTCGCTGCAAATTATCACCAAGCTGTTTTATGTATCTGACCACCTCTTTCCTACTTTGCAGCGAGCACAATTCTTTCTGTTTCTTCATTGCTATTTTACTGTCTCTTTCCCCCATGCGGAGATGGATCCACAGCCGAAACTTTAGGTCGGTTCCTGTTACTCTGTCCGATTGAAAGAGCTGTATGAAAGGCACTCCCATCTCTGCAGGAAAGTTATTGCTGCTCTCAACACAATATACTGCAGCCAAATGTGATAGCGATACTGTCACTGCCTGTGGGCCACGTGTTCCTGCTGTCAGCCTATTATGTCATGTTCATCCACACCCAGAAACATTACTGCTGTAGCACAAGAGTTATAGGTGCAGTTGATAGAGCAAGAATCTCTTAATCTCAGAACTGTGGGTTCAGTCCCCACATTGGGTTCCTCTGTGTCAGTTTGATCCCCCAAATCCTCCTAGCATGACCTGATGGTGTAACAGTGATACCCAGTACCCAGCGTAATTCAGCTTTCTTTCCACTTGATTCAGATTTTGATCTGAAATCATCGGCCGAACAAAAGTTTGTCTAAATCGAGGGAGATCTGCTCTCAATCAAGTATTAAACACTTCAGCATTTACTGTTTGAATACCGCACTTTGTCAAAACACTGCCGCTTCTTAAGCTAATAAGTAACGGTTTTTGAGCATGCATTGTATTGTTAATGCTTATATTAAAAAAGCATAAATTCACATAATGGAATTTGGACTGAACAAAGTAGTCCAGCCCCTTTACAACATTACATACCCACTGATTAAAGCTTAAAACTACAGTAGCAGGAGTAATAATAATGGCAAGAACATGTTTGGAGTTCGGCATTTCATTTATTCTGCGGAAACATCGTATCGGAATGAACTGCCTGAGATAAAAGAGTAATTGCAGCTTCAGATCATATTTTCCAGAGCATTGCATTGTTCTGTTCATGCTGACTACACGCTTTAAATTTGTAATTTACTGCAAGCGTTGCTTTTCCAGATTTTTCTGAAATTCCTCGCATTTGACTTGACTTGAACTTTATTGCCATATGTAACCGGTGCTGGTACAATGGAATTCTTACTTACAGAAAGTCTCTCGATTGTAAAACAAGTGTAAAAAAAACAAAACAAAGTGCAAACAGTGCATCAAGACAATGTACAAACAAACAATAGACAATGTGCAAGTAAACATGCAGACAGTTTGAATATAAACAATACAGACGTGTAAACAATGACTGGAGACGTACAATAAATAAATTAAAATGAGGTAGATGGTGATGGTGTAGGTGTGGTCCGAGGGGGATGGCTAAATGTGTTCGCCAGTCTCACTGCTTGTGGATAAAAGCTATTGAAGAATCTAGTGGTAAGTGTCCGTATGCTCTTATATCTCTTGCCTGAGGGCAGTGGGGTGAAGAGCTCATGCCCGGGGTGGTGACTGTCCTCTGTGATGGCCAGAATTCTACCACGGCAGCGGTCCTCATAGAGCTGTTTAATCTTGGTGAGACCGCAGCCGATGATCTTCTGGGCCATATTTACCATTCTCTGCAGTGCCTTTCTTTCTCGCGAAGAGGTGTTGCCATACCACACGGTGATCCCGTTGGTGAGGACGCTCTCGATAGTGCAGCGGTAGAAGTTCACCAACACATGTATTGGCATCCCCCATCGCTTGAGGCACCTCAAGAAATAAAGGAGCTGCTGAGCCTTCTTCATGATAGAGTCAGTGTTCACAGTCCAGGTTAGATCTTTAGAGATGTGAATTCCCAAAAACCTAAAGCTGGTGACTGTTTCCACTTCCGTTCCATCAATACTGAGTGGGCTGTGAGTGTGTGGCCTGTGTCTCCGAAAGTCCACTATTAGCTCTTTCGTTTTCTTTATGTTCAAGTCCAGGTTATTGCTATGACACCACCGAAGCAGCTGTACAACTTCATCCCTGTAAGTGGACTCGTCATCATCACTGATCAGTCCTATTATAGTGGTGTCATCGGCAAACTTAATGATGTGGTTGTTGCTGTGTCTTGCTGTGCAGTCGTGAGTAAATAGGGAGTACAACCTTGGACTCAGACAGCAGCCTTGTGGGGTTCCAGTGCTCAGGGTGAGTGGTGTTGATGTTTTATTGCCTATCCGCACCACCTGTGGTCTCTCGATAAGAAAGTCCAGCAGCCAGTTGCAGACAGAGTTGCACAGACCTAATCCCCTGAGCTTTGTCACCAGTTGACTGGGTATGATGGAATTGAATGCTGCACTGTAGTCCAAAAACAGCATTCTCACATACGAGTTCTTAGTGTCCAGGTGTTCCAAGGCTGTATGCAGAGCCAGGGAGACAGCATCATCCACTGATCTGTTGCTCTGGTAGGCGAACTGCAGGGGGTCCAGGGACTCTGTGATGGAGGAGTTGATGTGTGACAACACCAGCTTCTCCAGGCATTTTATCACCACAGATGTTAATGCTACTGGGCGGTAATTATTCAGGCATGCCACTTTAGTCTTTTTGGGGGTTGGAACAATAGTGTTTTTTTTAAAGCAGAGCCAGCACTAAAATATTTCATTCCCGTCGCTGAATACATCGTGGAAACGGTATTTGCAACGGAATGCTGTCACACATGAAACCTTTTTGTTTTTCGGTTCTGAAGTTTGAAAATGAAAATAAAACGGGGGTCACCTCATAGGCTTGAAAGAAGTCCAAGCAGCATAAAAACCCACGAATTCTCACAAATTGTGTTGCATTGTGCTGCACCTTTCTTCTGCTGCTTTTTAAAATCAGCCTTAAACATTTGAATGCATACCTTACTGCTGCTAATCACATTCACGTGTTTACGAAGCTTTTTTCTGTCCGTTATGTTTTTGCTAAGCAGTTTCTCCATTTTCCTCGTACTGTGATTGTGAGTGAGCACAACAACACTGAAACAGTGTAAAGACAGATAAAAAAGTCAGGGTAAAACGCCTGACTGTCGGGAGTGGGATTTGAACCCGTGCCTCTATTTGGAGAGCGAAACACAAAGCTTAAAAGACATGAAGCTGTGAATTTGCTGTTTTAAACTGCTTGGCTATCCTGAAAAATGTGTGCTGATTGTACCAGTCGCATCCGATTTTCCGTTACTTTAGAACGATTGATATGACTGGACGAACACAATTTATGGCGTTTAGCATGACATGGAAAACAGTACCGGAGCATTCGGGTCTGGACTACCAGACTCAGAAACAGTTTTTACCCCCGCACTATCAAACTATTAAACTCACAGCCTCTCTCACTCTCTCCTCACCTCTCACCTACGATCTGAAACTCACAGTGCCTTCTTTCTTACCAAAAACCCAAACACACATTGAAAATCTACCTCTACCATACATGTCAAAAGCTCACTCCCCATCATTTCTATCCCTTTATTTCATTCTTTTGATGCATGTTTTTGCACATAACCTGTTACCTTTTTGTTGTTTTGCACACTGCCTGTTGTTGTTTTTTGCACATCGGCTGTTGTCTCTTTCTTTTGTTATACAATTGTATTGTTGTTGTGTTTTTTTCTTTGTACTACTTATGTCCGAGAGCTAGCTAAATACCATTTCGTTATTCCATATACCTGCGTATGAGTATAATGACAATAAACTTGAACTTTTAACTTGAATTTGAACTTGAACTTGACATAGTCTTGCAGGCAGTATATTATTTTATCGTTTACTCATATAAAAAAACATGGTCTTCTCGTTCCTAAGTCAGATTTTTAGTGCTTTCGAACGTTACTTCCAACCTGGACTGACAGCTCACCAGATCTGTTTGTGATCAGACCATGGAGTCAGGGGCTGTACCAAGCGCACGTTCCTTCCCAATGCTGAGGCGATCATTCAGAAGATGGGTGTGAAGAGAGATAAGCTTTGTCGACTAAAAAACAAGGCAGGATATGCACGAATACTAATCACTGGCGACAGTTATGCTCTCTTACTATTGAGATCCCTACATTGCAAGTTTTTTTAAGACTTTGAAACTAAAGGAAAGCGGTGACAGATGAAACAGGCACAGGTGGGGCTTGAACCCACGCTCTTCAGTTTACGAGGCCAACGCCTTACCACTTGGCCAACGCGCCTTTGAGTAAGCATGGGAAGAAGGTTGTTCAAATTATTTTTTTCTGAATCTGGTTTACATCGCCTGGATGCAGCAACAACAATAAAAGGTATACTTGTCCTTAAACTCGGACGTGATGTTCTGCAGACATGTGCACAATGTCCTGTTTTCTTGCAGTGTAGACATTTTGCTGTTCACGCTCCGCATTCATCTGCTTTGTGCGTTGTTAGTCCGCACCTGTAACATGTAATGTCAGCCGTCCCCTGTTCTTCTATTTCTCTAGCATGACTGTGTCCTGCTGCTCGGCTTTTGTTTGTAAAGTTTGAGCGAGCGCCCCGTTCAGTGTCACTTTGTCACTGTGGTCAGAAAGCATTCTTGATTCTGCTTGAGCTGCTTCATGAATTCTAGCGACTGTAAGAGCTCTTTTTAAAGTCAGCCCTTCCTCCTGCAGCAATTTATAGTCTCTTATGTGTACATTTTTCCACAAGTTGATCTCTTAACATGTCAGTTTCCAATACTCCAAAGTCACAAGATTTAGCCAATTCTCTTAGTGCAGTCACAAAAGCATCAACAGATTCGTCCTGAGACTAAGTTCTCTGCCTAAATTTATGCCGTTCCAAAACCACATTTCTCCGCGGTGTAAAGTAAGCGTCTAAGGCAGCTACAGTCTGTTCATATGTACCTTTTTCTCCAGGGAGATTGGCGAAAATCCGCTGCACGGGAGCCCCGATACAGTGCAGTAATGTAGCACGTCTCACAGCATCCTGAGCTTCTGTAGATCCACCGGCTATTTCAAAAAAATCTGTACGACTCCATCCATATCTTGTATTCCGTATACAAATCCGGAGCTACGAGGTTCAGTAGAAGCGGTGAAAAAAGCCGGGCATAAGCAAAGCTTCTCGGCGCGGCTGCCATATCTTCCAATGGGCAAGCTAAACGAACAGTCAGAAAATTCAAAAGTTCGTTTCTACCAGCAAGAGAACTAAAATCTGCAGTGTTCTGCTCGCTTTGAGTCCGTCAAGCACTCATCTCTCGTCGCCATAAATGTTGTGTATCTTAATAAAGAGACGTTTTAATATTATTTTAACTATTTTGTTAACTACACAGATCATGCCCTTACACCTTATATTCCTGCTTTCTACTCTCGTTCTGTTGTCTCGCGATGTCTACTCACTAAACTACATTTAGCATGACTTCTTGTTGCAGTTGAGCTCAAAGCTGGAGATGATCTCCATGTTCTACCGCACTAACTAGTCCGAAACGTAGTACACAGTACACACTTTTTAAGTGAAGTCAGGTTGTTAAAAAATTAAACCAGCGCCCTGTCACAGAAACGTACCCCAGTCTCCCGCGCAACAAGCGGGGGTACTCAGCACTATACTGTACTAACGAGGAGCGCTTGTCTGCAGCTGAGCGTCAGCTCTGTTTACTGTCGGCAGTCATTTCCTCATTTCCAAAGACTTTTTCACCTGCTCTCAACTTTTAAAGACGGTCATAAACGCTCAAGAAGTAATTAATGTCAGTTGGAAGTCTGTTTCTGTTGTCTCAGCTCTTGATAAAGACAAGCCGTGCGTGGGAGACTCCCTCCCTGAAGACGTTTGCCGTCACCCTGCGAGGGAGAAGAGCCATCAATCACCAAAGCAACCACTGAGACAGTTAACATTAAACACGTGAAATGCGAGATGTTGTGATTTTTTCCCCCGCTTAAGGCTTCTATCGATCCTACTCTAACGAGAAAGACCTCTTTATTAGAAGTGAGATTTTAGCAAACGTCTCCAGGGGTAACTGCGACCTGAACGCAACGGCATCTTGCCTGTGGTACTTATAATGAAGTATATATTTTATTTCTTTCTACTCGTTGATAAGAAAAAAAGTGAAATCATGTAATTAGGGATATGTCTTTTTTTCATGGGGAAAACTAGCCCGAGCAAAAGTTTAGAGCAGCGCTCAATAAAAATGATCAGAACCCGAAAGCGCTTTTTATGCGGATCAGTATATTCCGATACCACTGGTTCTGCAGAAGAAATAAGAAAAGCCGAACTCAAAGCAGAAACGTGTTGCCATTACGGGTACTCTGTCTGCAGCTGCTTTAAGATCTACTCACACCACGATGCCATTAAGGCTACCTAGTTAAAAAAAACATCGTCACCTTTTTGAACGTGATTATTAGACACCCGTTAAATCTCAACCGAGGTTTCTTGAGAGATCGTTCAGCGAGCGAGTAATAAAAAACTACTTCGCTTCCAACCTCTGCTGTCACTGTAAACTCGGACGTGATGTTCTGCAGATGTGCAGTGTGCCTTTCCTCTTGTCGTATTCAAGAGTACTCACTGTGTGAGCCTCTCACTGCGTGTCCTGTACTCTACTGTGATTTAATTTAGATAATGACGTGGAGTAGAGTGACAAGATCTTCTTGAACATTTTCGGTTTGTGAAATGAAACACTAAATACACTACTGTAAATACAAGTAATGGACATTTAAAATAACCACAGTACAGCTAGAAGAGTGAAAGATAAAAGACTATTTAGAATGACATTCACAATAGACTTAAGAATAGCACATCCGCCCGAACAGGGACTTGAACCCTGGGCCCTCAGATTAAAAGTCTGATGCTCTACCGACTGAGCTATCCGGGCTCTGAAAGAAAGTCACCACTGTCGGGATCCTCGCAAGTCACGTGTACCATTCCCAGTAGAATGAGTGAGAAATACAGCATGACATGGGTAGTTAAGGGGCTCCCACAGTCCATCTTTCCTCACATTACTGTTTTTTTTCAATAGCATTTTGACCTTTTTTCACATTCAGATTTTTTTCACATTTAATAAAATCTTTTAATCAACAACATTAAAAAGAAAACAAATGGAACATTTTTTGGAACAATAATTAAAAAAAAAACTTTCAATGCCTTGGTTGTATACTTGTGCACACCCTTTATAAAGGGAGTTGCAACAGTGCTGAAATTTAAAGAGCATTTCTGTAGAGAAAACAGCCTTGATGTTAAGCTTAGGGAGCCTGTCTTTTAGAAATTCTATTTCTTAACACCTTGCACAGCCTCCCGCCAGACTAACAAATATTTTTTTGGAGAAATTGACTCACACACCGGAAGACACTAACGTTTATTTACGTTAGAGCATGTGAATAACAGTTTAACCGAAAAAGGTTGTAATTGTGATTTTGTTAAAATTCAATAAATCGTCTATCAACAGTTAGAATTCATTTAGAAATTGTTTTATTTAATAAACTATAAGACAATTAAGAGAGTTTATAGGTCATATCCGTCGCTTATGTTCTTTTAACTCTAGCGTTCAGGATCCAAACCCAGGTGCGGACGATTGTGTTTCTTGAATCTCTTGTAATCATCAAAAGTCGATGTGTAGTCCTTCAGTACTTTCTCGAGTTGTGCCATGGATATTTTATACGATCAATACTTGTCATGCTCTTTTGCATTTTCCTTAACAAACGGAAAAAGTTCAAGGTGTGTTTATGGCTGTGCTTCACATCTACACGAGAGCAGTACAGGACACGGAGTGAGGAGTTCGTGAAGCTTTCAGTTTAGTGCTGAGTTCAGAAGGAGGATTCGCTCGCTGAATGATCAATCAAGAAATCCCGGGTGAGATTCAACAGGTGTTTTCTGCAACAGCCACGACAAGTGTGAAGCAATCTCTGGATTTCCTGACTTTGAACTAAATTATTAGTTCAAATAATTTAGGATTTAACAGAACTAAAAGAGGTACATTTAAAATAGCAGCGCAACCCTGCAGCACGTCGAGTTTAATTGTGTAAACTGCATTTAATTGTGTAAACCTGGCTCTCTCTGAACACGAGCAAAGAGTTCTCACTCAACAGAAGATTGCGATGCGAGTACTCTAATATAAAAGCACCTGGAGATACCAGGGATTGAACCCGAGACCTCATACATGCAAAGCATGCGCTCTAACACTGAGCTACATCCCCGATGATAAAGTTTATGGAACAGACTTAGAGATGTGCAAATGCTCACTGATCACACCACTCACGAAGAATGCCTGCAGTTTCCCACTTTCGCGTTTCTTCTACTACAGAGTAAATTCATAGGAATGAAGAAATAAGGAAGGAAAAATAATCGCATCGAAGCTTCAAGAGACTGGGCACAAATTAATCTGTTATTTTTGTATCCAGTTACATGGGCGACGGTGGTTGATTCCCAGACGGGGGAGTGCTTTTTTTCTACCTCCTTACTCGACTGTCTTTCAATTCTATTTTATTTGAAAGCTTTTTGCATCTTTTAAGTGCTCTTGATTAAACTATCCATAGAAAAACAGCAGTACTGATGATTTAACGCAAAAGGGTGAAACAACGCCCCAACCACAGGAATGGTAACAGGAAGGATCGTGTTCTTATTTAATATGTCCTTTTGAGATGTCTTGTCAATGCTCACAGGCGGTAGAGCTGAATAATTTACTTTTAGTGGTGTTTTTAAACAAAGATGGAACACGTTCTTTCTATACCAGGAGAAAAGGAGCAGACTTTACCTTTAAGTGGCAAAAATGACACCTTATCAAAGCTAATATTAATTAAAATGATATCACAACAAAGGATTTGAGCCTTGAGCTTTCATTGGACGTCTGTGTCTCCATAACTTTGTAGGTGAGAGAGAGGATTGTGATAATTTGTAAGGTCTTCTCGGAAGTGCGTTGGTGGTACAGGCGCCTTCCAAATAATTGAGTCAGGTTTGAATCCCAGCCAGTGCAAACCCGAATCTTTTCAAGATAATCTGTGGTCCGCTAACACATCTTTTGAAACACTACAACAGGTAACACCCCGTGTGAAACATCGTGAGCATCTGTTAAACCTCTCTACCTACCCGTTCCTCACAGAGACATGACGAGGGTCTAAAGGGACATTTTGAGCCGTAGAAACATTTTATCATTCAGTAATTTCCTGTGCGGTCAGGCCAGTTCCACTTTAACTGCGCCCGACAACGGAGGTCGTTTTGAAAACAACGAGAGTAAAGGGACACTGCACGTCTGCAGAACATCACGTCCGAGTTTAAGGACAGCAAGAGATTGGAAGCTAGGGAGTTTCGGGTCTGTGTTTTTATTATAGGTTCAAGAAAATCTGAATACCTTTTCAAGAAGTATTTCAGAATCCCAGTCAAATCCAGTACAAATGCCGCATAGATCTGCATTGTACAATTAGTATACTGTTTGTCCATTGAATCAAACATGCCTTATGAAGCATTTCTAAAACAGGAGAGATTGTTAGGGAATGCGTCTTCCTGTAAAAATAAAATGACTTCAAGGGCACTATAAGCAGAGGTGCTCTACAGGAAAAACTATTGCCAGAGATGCCAAAGAGGTCGAGATTTCACCACATGAGAGAAAGCATCTCAGAAAATGAAGTTGCGGTCGTTTCCACGCGTTATAAAACCACTAGGTCAAACAACAAGAGCTGAAGAGCCGCTGTTGAGAGTAACACGGCCGAGCGCTCTAAGGAGCTGGCTTAAACCTCCAGTCTCTTCAGGAGCATCTGTTGGAGTTGCACTGCTACAGCGCATCTCCTTGTTAAGTATCCCTTTTATTGTTGTTGCTGCCTCCAGGCGATGTAAACCAGGTTCAGAAAAAAATAATTTGAACAACATTATTCTCCTCTTTATTTGAAGGCGCGGTGGCCAAGTGGTAAGGCGTCGGTCTCGTAAACCGAAGATCGTGGGTTCAATCCCCACCCGTACCTGTTTCGTTTGTCTCCGCTTGCCTTTAGTTTCAAAGTCTTCAAAAAAAATGTAGGAGTCTCAATAGTAAGAGAGCATAACTGTCGCCAGTGATTAGTGTTCATGCTTATCCTGCCTTGTTTTTTAGTCGACAAAGCTTGTCTCTCTTCACACCCATCTTCCAAATGATCGCCTCAGCATTGGGAAGGAACCTACGCTTGGTACAGCCCCCCACTCCATGGTCTGATCACAAACAAATCTGGTGAGCTGTCAGTCCAGGTTGGAAGTAACGTTCGAAAGCACTAAAAATCTGACTTAGGAACGAGAAGACCATGTTTTTTTATACGAGTAAACGATAAAATAATATACTGCCTGCAAGACTATGTCAAGTTCAAGTTCAAATTCAAGTTAAAAGTTCAAGTTCAAGTTTATTGTCATTATACTCATACGCAGGTATATGGAATAACGAAATGGTATTTAGCTAGCTCTCGGACATAAGTAGTACAAAGAAAAAAACACAACAACAATACAATTGTATAACAAAAGAAAGAGACAACAGCCGATGTGCAAAAAACAACAACAGGCAGTGTGCAAAACAACAAAAAGGTAACAGGTTATGTGCAAAAACATGCATCAAAAGAATGAAATAAAGGGATAGAAATGATGGGGAGTGAGCTTTTGACATGTATGGGAGAGGTAGATTTTCAATGTGTGTTTGGGTTTTTGGTAAGAAAGAAGGCACTGTGAGGTTCAGATCATAGGTGAGAGGTGAGGAGAGAGTGAGAGAGGCTGGGAGTTTAATAGTTTGATAGTGCGGGGGTAAAAACTGTTTCTGAGTCTGGTAGTCCGGACCCGAATGCTCCGGTACCGTTTTCCATGTCATGCTAAACGCCACAAATTGTGTTCGTCCAGTCGTATCAATCGTCCTAAAGTTACAGAAAATCGGATGCAACTGGTGCAATGATTGCACACATATCTTTAGAACAGTCGAGCGGTTTAAAACAGCAAATTCACAGCTTTGTGTCTTTTAAGCTTTGTGTTTCGCTCTCCAAATAGAGGCACGAGTTTAAGTCCCACTTCTGACAGGCGTTTTACCCTGTCTTTTTTACCTGCCTTTACACTGTTTCAGTCTTGTTGTGCTCACTGACAATCACAGTACGAGGAAAACGGAGAAACTGCTTAGCAAAAACATAACGGACAGAAAAAAGCTTCGTAAACACGTGAATGTGATTAGCAGCAGTAAGGTATGCATTCAAATGTTTAAGGCAGATTTCTAAAAGCAGCAGAAGAAAGGTGCAGCCTTTGTGAGAATTCGTGGGTTTTTATGCTGCTTGGACTTCTTTCAAGCCTATGAGGTGACCCCCGTTTTATTTTCATTTTCAAACTTCAGAACCGAATAACGAAAATGTTTCATGTGTGACAGCATTCCGTTGCAAATACCGTTTCCACGATGTATTCAGCGACGGGAATGAAATGTTTTAGTGCTGGCTCAAAGGCGAGGAATTTCAGAAAAACCTGGAAAAGCAACGCTTGCAGTAAATGACATATCGAAAGCGTGTAGTCAGCATGAGCAGAACAACGCAATGCTCTGTAAAAACGATCTGAAGCCGCAATTACTCTTTTATCTCAGGCAGTTCATTCCGATACGATGTTTCCGCAGACTAAATGAAATGCCGAACTCCAAGCATGTTGTTGCCATTATTGTACTCCTGCTGAAAGAAGAAAGAAAGAAAGGTGTCGTAAATGAACTTTGTCGCCCGTGGGAGATGTCAAGCGCATTGGACATGAAAAGTGCCGGATAAAACCCATTTCTATACGTTTCTCTTAGTGTCGGGGCTCCTATTGAATCTAAAGGAGGCAACGTGCTCAGCCAGCCGACTCAGCGCTTACTGAACGCAGGTGTCTCAGAGCGGTGTGTCCAAGTCGCAGTAAAAGAGGGGGATTCTGCCGGCGCCGTGGCTTAGTTGGTTAAAGCGCCTGTCTAGTAAACAGGAGATTCTGGGTTCAAATCCTAGCGGTGCCTTTCTTCCTGTCTTCTCGCACCGTTTATTGTTATAGAGAACATGCTTCTGCATTACCTCAGTCAATATCACCGGGAATGTGAATAGAAATGTAAACATCAATATTTCTGCTCTCTCCTGAGAAACACAAGTATAGAGTCAAAACACAATAAATAATGCTAAAAAATTATTCAGTTAACACCCAGATGTGACAAAACACATTTAAGACTTACATCCCCTTTAAATATGTATTTCCTTAATATCAGTTCTCTTCCCTCCCCAGGACACCTGCAAATTCACTAGAGCATATTAAAAGCTGTGTGTAAGTCTTACATGTGTTCTGTCACATCTGGGTGTTAAATTAATAGATGTGTTGTGTTATTTAATATGATTTGACTCCATGCTTGTGTTTCTCGGGAGACAGCAGAAATATTGGGGATTTGCGGCTACAGAAAATAATGTGAACTTTACAGGCAAAAGTAAGGTTAAGTTAAAGAAACAAAAACGTATTGTCACCTTTTTCAACGTGATTTTTTAAGACATTTGTTCGGAATAGTATATCTTCTCGTGTCTGTGGCTGTTATCCTACAATAACGGTGGTGAAATAGCAGGAATGTGCGGAAAGAATCGGAGATTGAACAGAAGACTCATCCAGTCGATAGTAAGGTTGTGTAGGACCGCACACCCTACGATGTCAGTGTTGAGTAGTGAGGTTTAAAGGCTTCTTCACGAACCAGGAAGGAGTACAAACCTAAAGTCTTCTGATCCGTAATCAGACACGTTATCCATTGCGCCATTGGCGTTTGTATTGCATTCAAAGCCGCTACTATTCATGTGTCTTGTATGTGTGTCTAGTTACTACGTCTTTCATTATGCCTGGTTTAAAATAATGTATCTTTAAAACAGACAAAGGGTTTATGAGTCTCCCTGAAATTCACACACGAAGAATAAAAAATATCGCGTTTAAAAAGAATACAGAGATGCCGGCGATAGAAAACGGAGCGTCTTAAGTGCGCGCTATCACTGAACTAAACTCCCGATCGATAAGTTTGTCGGCGGCTTTTTAATTGTGTTAGGAAGAGCAAACAGTCCACAGTGTACATTTTAAAGGTCTGAGCAAAACAATCAGACGTGAGGATTAGGATTAGGATCCAGAACAGGAGCCTTTACTTCTTTATATACTGAGCTTTCGGGTGAACGTCAAAGTGAAAGACAAATTCGCAATTTTCACTTTTTGATTAAGGAACAAGAAAACACCATCCTTCGAGCTGGATTCAAACCAGGGACATAAGAAATGCCCACTGTTTTTGTCTATAGTCTTAAGATCTAGCAATTGAGCTATCGAGAGGTCGGAAAGTAAACGCTTTTTCACACGTGTAGCCCAATGTAGTGTAGTGTTCCTCTATTTAAATCCCAGTTCGACGTCAAAATACTCACTCCCATAGTCTCGTTCAGAAGAAGAAATGGACCAGGCTTCCACTGTATAAACGTCCAGAGTTCTTATAAAACGTTTGAAGGGACATCAGTGCAGACTGAAATTGACCCGTTTTCTAGTGGGATCAGGATCATATAAAACCTTTCTTTTGGATTGAGAAGAGGATCATGGAGACACTCAAAATATCCCTGTCTTTGCTTCTTTCAAGGATGAATGGAGTATTGAGCTGCAAGCATCGGTTTAAATCAAAACTCTCTGCTACTGCAGTTGCTTGTTTGAGAGTTTCTTCAAATCTTTCAACTGAACGTTGATATCAAGAGATATTGACGGTAATATCATAGGGACTTTGGTTTTCTTTTGATCGAAAATTGTATTAAAATACAAGCCTCTTTCACAGTTGTATACAGTAATACTTTCCCTTGCATCCTAAAATTTCTAAATACCACAAAGTTACAACATATGGAATAGCATTTATTTTAAAATGTATTTTAAAATTTGCATTTATTTAGAGCTATATTTAGAGCTTAGTAAAGATAGCATTGCTAATATTGATGGAGTAGAAATGTAAGATGAATTGATAGCTTTTTCTGAACTAAAAAAGTCCTACAACGCCTCCTGTAACAGTAGCGAGAGAACAAAGGTTTGAGGGTGGGTACCCACCTGTATAAGAATAGTATTCTGCCAGTGCTGTGGTAAAGCTGGTTAAAAGACTTGTTTCATAAAGAGGAAATCCTGGATCCGATTTCCAGCGGTACCTTTTTTTTTCCTGTCTTGTTTTACAGAACATGTAATTTGGGACACTCAAAGAGTTCTTGATTTGGTTTAATGCGTTTATTCATTTCCTTTGCAGAACAACTTGTTTTTTTTAAAATCATACAGCTTGCGAAAGATGAAATGCGAGCGAATTTTTTTGTTCACCAAAAGTATGTAAATGAAAAAAAGCGTAAGGTGTAAGCATTTCTGTGGTGCAATCGGTTAGCGTTTTCGGCTATTAATCCCCAGGTGGGTTTTTTGATCACACCCAGGGACGCACTTCTTCCTATAGTAAACATCATCACCGCAAAAATTTAATTGTTCCGCAAAACCTGAACTATTTTGATATTTGCAGTAGTAAACAATTGAGTACCAGAGTCAACATTACCGGGAATTTCCAATAATTACCGACATTGGCAACTTGCAAGCAGTTAGTATTCACCCATAGAATTATATGTTCCAGTGAGTGAGGGAGAATTCACTTATGCTCCCGTTGCATCTTCAGCTAAAGTAATTTAAAAAACATTGCAAAATTGTTCGAGAACTTGTCAAGCAAAAACAACAGATCGCCGGAGTTCTATTTTAATATTTTCGTATTTTTACCTTAATTTGAATATAAATGTTAACATAAACGCTGTTCAATATAATGTAATGTTGTTGTACTTTTAAAATATTTTAGCTGAGGGTGAGAGGGGGGATATTACGCCTTGCCAAACATCTAAAATAACTGTAAAAGGGGATGGCATTTTAATAAAACTGGCAATCAAAAGAAAGTTACAATTTGTATGGTATTATACTCAATATCCCTCGATATTGAAGGTCAGATGAGGAATTTGAAGAAATTATCAAAGAAACAACGGCAATAGCAGAGGATGTTGATTTTGAACCAGTGTTTGCACCTCAATAATCCATCAATCTTCGCTTGACAGGCTTCCTCAAGATATTCGGTGTTCTATACAAAAAATCGACAATTAAGCGCAAATGTGACAAGAGGCAAAGACTGCGGTAGAGGAGGAATAAACTCCACACGATGACTGTATGTATACGTCTGTCTAATATTCGGCCCCTGCAGGGGCATCATATTCTCTGAACTGCCTGCCAGCGTGTGTACGGGCTTATAATTCAAGAATATCAATGGTCAGTCGCTTACAACGGGTGTTTGTGTTTGTATTATTTAGAGAATTGAAAAAACATTTTCTAAACTACAGCTCGAATGAAATTTAAAAAAGTTTATTTGTCTCTTTGCTGTAACAACTGTGCCAAAACTATTCAGATACATCAAAATAGCATCAGAATGTAACTAGATTTTATTGGATTTTAGGAAATGTATTTTTGCGCATTTCTCTATACAATCAGAATACCTTCCTGTTTTCACCGTGTTTATTGTTTCTGCCTATGATCTCGGAAAGAAAGACCCAGTATCTGTTCACCGAAATATTCCAGGAGTTTGATATGGTTTGAGAGGAGTGTATGAAGGTAATGAAGGAGGGGGGACACGCGCATTCCGCACGGGGAGCGCAGAGCAATGAGTCTGCAGCTCTCCGAGTCTTTTCTTATACAACCTCCCGGAGTCCGGACACACAGCGTCTCCAGCCAGTGTTGAGGGTTTACAGTTCAGAAAACGGCTGTCTCGAGCAGAAACTGATCTTCCTGCTTTAGTTAAGGTTTGGTTATTGTGGGGGTTTAGCGCTTGTATCTCTCTTCTCTTACTAAACACTATCTACTGTAAAGTATATAAATAGAAGCAAAAATGCAGCTAAAATACTTCAGTAAGGCCGAGCAGATAGGAAAGTTTAATAAAAATGTTCTATGATCTATGTTCTAGTTGCCCATATTTTTTAAACTCTCTGTTCGAGCTCTGATTTAATCCTCTCGGCTCCTGCCGCTGTCACTGGGAGAGTGGCTGCATTCCATAGGGCTACAGGCTGATTTCACATTTAATGAAATACAGGGGAAACCGCAGGGAAAACAATATGTTTTAATACGTCTTCTTCTGGATTTATATTTCGGTCTTTCACCTTTGAATGCATACCTTGACCGTAAATCTTTACTCGATTACAGGCACCCCAAACAGTTCTTAAGGGAGAAATCGAAGCCTATTTGACTTTCTGCTAATCACATTGAAGTGTTCACGAAGCATTTCCCTGCCCATCATGTGCCCGCAAGCCGGTTTCTCCGTTTTCTTCTTTCTGTCGTTGTCAGCGAGCACAAGAAGACAGGAAAAATGCAAGAGAGGGAAAAGCTGTCAGGAGTGGGATTTGAACCCACGCCTCTATGCAGAGACCAGAACACCCAAGCAATGGAAAGACAGGAGTCCTTGAGTCTGGCGCCTTAGACCACACGGCCATCCTGACGAGATACGTCAGTTGGTGTGATAAAAGCACCAGTAGTTCACAAAACTGAGAAATGCTTTGCTGGAGAAGCGCCACGTTGCCTAATGTTGCCTAAACGGATCGCGGAAATCAAATATTCGGATCGATTTAGAGTGTGCTTTACAGCCTTTGTGTAATATTTTAAATTGTTTTAAAAAAGTGTGTACTGTGTACTACGTTTAGGACTAGTTAGTGTGGTAGAATATGGAGATCATCTCCAGCTCTGAGCTCAACTGCAACAACAAGTCGTGCTGAACAAAGTCAGAGTTCAGCTGAACCTTTGCTCAGTGTGGTGCTCAGGACTCAGGAGTATTATTGTGGTTCTAATTAGCACAAACTGCAGGGGTCCTGAATCAGAACATTTCAATTTATCTGTTCAGTAAGTTAAAATGCAGGACACATTAAAATCGGATTATTACTGTGTCTCTGTCCCGTTTGTATATAACCGAATGTTTAAAAGATACCAGTAAGGACACACAACTACTAATGCGGTACTTATTGGAAATAGTCCCAAAACAAGTACGTCCGGCAGCTGGTAATAATTTTGCAGTGACTCTTTGAAGATTTACACTCTATTTAAATATTAATTTACTAAATTTCAGTTCTCTTTTCTCACACTCCCTGGCATAACTGAACTCTCACTCTCGCATACTAAAGGCTTTACATGCATTAGCTATGATACAGATTCTAATAAAGACAGAATGAAACTGCTTGTTTTGTGTCTCATGGTGATCCTCTTCTCGATCCAAATGAAATGTTTAATATGATCCCTCGAGAAAGAAAGGTGTCAATTTCCGCCTGGAATGATTGATGCTCCATCAAACATTTTGTAATATCTCCAGAAGTTTATACAGTAGAATCCTGGTTTGTGGCTTAAATTCAAGGTAAACAAGACTAAGGAAACGAGTTGGAAACAATGTCGATCTGGGATTTAAATCATCCGGAACATTTCACTACATTGGGCAGTATGTGCCAGGGAGCAGTTCCCGACAACTGTTGATAGCTCAGTTGGTAGAGTGGAGGATTGTAGTGAAAACAAGAGGGAATCCTTAGGTTGCTGGCTTGACTCCGGCTCGAAGGAAGGTGCCCTTTGTGTATTTCATTCAAACAGTTAAAATAGCCAATCTTTTTTTCACTCAGACTTTGATCAAAAGCTCAATAAACGATGAAGCAGAGGCTCTTGTTCCGAATTCAGCTCACGTCTGATTGTCTTGTTTTGGCCAAGATCTGATCTTTGAATTCAGGGACTACTCTGTCTGCTTTGTACAGTAATTCAAAAGTAGATACAAATGTCACATTTTTATTGTAGATATAAAGGTGTTCTCTGTTTTCAAAGGATAGGTACTTAATTGGCTTTATGATTTGTTTTGATTTTGTATCGTTGTATTATTAAGTTTGTGCTTTTTGTGTTTTTAACATATTGTGAACTTATTTTTGAAACAAATGCTTACAAAGGCAGACATGGCACACATCTGTTTATACCAGCGGTGAATTGTATATTTTTATTAAGTAGAAGCTACTGCGCACTTCTGGGAGTATAACAGGTTCGATATAAAGTGGCAAAAATATATAAGGGGAAAATACCCCAGACTGGGTGTAAAGGCCTCGTTGTGACTGTTGTTTTATTGTTGAATACGGCATACTGTGCACGAAATGTTGCAGAAACACAATCTGATAGTTAAATAATTATTATTTTAATAATTTTGATAAGTATGAGGCCCCGGATCCAAATATTCAGTTCTGAATTTTTTAAACTTTTTTAACTAACTTTCACAATCGCGATAAACATTTTTTTAAGACCTTTTAAAAACTAGATATAGATATAGATAAAACTAGATAAAAAACATTAGCTTTATCGGTTTTTACATTAATCGATTTTGAATCAAATTTGATCTTTTTACATTGCATTTTACATTGAAATGTAGCATGCATACCTAATCCACCAACGGACAGAGCAATATTTTACGTTGCCTTCCAACGTGTGATGGATTTGTATGGGTGTCTGTATGATACCACTACAGCACTGGCGCAGGTGCAAAATCCACTTTCACACGACTTTTTCAGTGTCTTCTCTCTCAAATGGACCGAAGCACAGGAGCCAATATTAGAGTGAACGACAGGTGTTTAAACAGAGGATGTTCCAATGTCTGGGACAACGCATTGTGATTTTGTATAAACGCAAATGGTTTCTCATTTAAAAGCCAACAATATTCTTTTTCTCCCTGGCGCTAATAAGCTACCACACATGCAAGCTGTTGTGTGAAAGAAAATTCATATGTCCATAGGAAGGCAGAATAAAATCCAGAACTGTGTTGGTGATATCGATAAACAGGGCTCATGTTCACAACAAAACTTTACTGTATAAAAAGTTAAAATTCGTACATATATTTTTTTATTATGCAAAGTGTCTGTTAAACCATTCATGAAGGATTTTTAGACAAAAAAACACACCATTATATGAGAAAATATATTTACTATATGTGCATTTAACTCACTTTATAAATTGTGAGCCGATATAAATTGTTGCCCCGCTTTTTTGTCATAAATACACAAGCTTGTTATGTCTTGTTATGTCTTGTGTCAGAAATAAACTGCATGAAATTTGCTAAAGCAACAAAAAGTAAGCGCCACAAAGAAGACAAACATTTGCGTTTATAGTGCAGTTATCTCGAGCCTTTAAAATTACTTTAAATGCAATTTGTTTTTCTCTGTGGCTCTAAGGCTTTGTCATTTACTGTAGTTATTCAGGAGAATATTATGTTAATCGTATAGATGAAATGTTTAATATATTCAGGTGGGTAGCTACGTCAGCATGCGTATCTGCAAAGAACAAGTAATACTGTAGGTTTATTCCATGCTGAAAAGAGAAGAGAGAAAACAAACCTGAAGAAGGTTTCACAGCTGAAACGTTGTTTTTTCTCTCTTCTCTTTTCAGCATGGAATAAACCTATTACTTGTTCCTTTAATATATTGTTCGGTTTGACTCAAAATGCTTTACTACTACAAGAGAGAATTATAGTATGGAGGATGAGACAAATTTATGATTTCTTGGAAGAAAATGTTTTTTCTTTGCATTCGAAATGAATCGAAACTTTAGCGCGACACACAAACCCTTTGCCTTTTTTAAAGATATAATATTTTTAAACAGACAAGTATAGAAAACGTTTTTTTTACTAAGCAATTTTGGCCGGGGGCAATGTATTACTAGTAGTGGCGCTGAGGTCACTATGGTACAGTTGAGCACCGTAAGATTAGGGCCAGTGATGTAATGTATAACGCATCTGACTTCGGATCAGAAGATTGTAGGTTTGACTCCTGCCTGGCTCATGTTGCTTTTTTAAAACGGTACTGTCTGAAGATCAGCTCCTGCTCTGAGCTCAATAGCAATGCAAAACTGTGCGTAACAAAGCTGGCGAGCAGCTGAAGTTGTGCTCAGTAGTCAGTACGGTGCTGAGGGTTCAGTACTGGCGTTGTTCTAATTAGCACGAACTGCAATGGCTCTGAATCTGATCATTTCTATGGAAGCCCATTTCCGCCAGGGAGTAAAAATAAAAACGCGCTATGGTATCTCAGAATTCCGACTTACTAACTGAGAATTGCGACTTAAAAACTCAGAATTCCGATTTTATATCTCACATTTGGGACTTATATTTCATTGTCTGTCCTTTTGTTATTGTAATGGATTCGGGTTCCAGGGCTTGTGCCCTCGCCGCTCCCACCCTAGTTTGTGCCTCACTGCATTGGCTCGAACCCAGGCCTTGCCAGCTGAGCTAAAGAAGAGTTTCTTTTTTAAGTAAAAAAGGACATACAATGGAAATATTTAAAAAGTATAAGTTTCAGCTTTTATAATTGTGAATTATTCTGGATGTGAAGTGTCTATTTCTGTATCTTATTTCATATTCTGTCTTCGTTTTTGTATTTCTGGTGTTTAAATAAAAAAAAAATTAAAAGCCCACCGTCCACTATTCCATCCGTGTACTATGGAAGCCTCACTACCGGAAATGGGATTCCATAAAAATTAGTGTAATTAATTTGATTTTTATCAGGTCACTGTACAAGACAGGCCTTCAGGCTTATAGATCCCATGATCTTGTACGATTCATCAATATAGTGTAACGGAACGGCCAACATACATTTTGTAGTTCAGGTGGGTAGCTGCGTCAGCATGCGTAGGCTGCAAAGGAACAAGTAATAGGTTTATTCCATGCTGAAAAAAAGAAGAAAGAAAATATGTTTTGGCCGAAACGTACCAGTAAACTTTACATTAACAATACCAGCCAACGATACATTATCATTTCACACCGGTTCTACAGGAATCTACAGCAGAGCCCTGAGTTGACTCCCAGAGTCCCACTGAGCCCATAGAATTCCACATCACCCATCACTCCTGCACACAGTCCGCTGAGAGCGCCTGTCCATAAACTACTGGATTGAGAATGGGATCAAATAATTCCCCATTTTCTTAATTCTACATCAAAGGACTGTTAAAGGTCTATTTGAAGGCATCAATTCGTATTCCTAAACCAGATGAACGCCTGGAATAAGTTAATATTACTTATAAATAGTCGTGCTACAATACTCCAGTTGAAGGCACGCTTCTAGCTTTGTGGTACTCTGGTGCGTCACAAATTTATGTTTGAATTTCTGTGGATGAACTACTATAGGTGTACCCTCGCTCACTTTCTTTAGCGACAGTCGTTGCTCTTCATCTGAGTGATGTATTTGCCTGTTTTTCAGTTCACTTCCCTGCAAGGAATATTTACCTCAGAGCTCTCTTTCACAGACTGCAGGCGCTATGTTTGTTAACAGGTGTTACAGTGATGACATCTTTCTGTATGATCAGGACAGGAGCTGCAGGTCCACTGTGTTGTGGCTGCAGTACAATTTTAGCTTATTATTATAATACTTTTTAACAGCGACAGATTCTTAAGATCACGAGGTGTTTATATTATTTCAGTATTAAGCTGTTACTACATTCGGAACTGTCCCATAGGATTCAGTGTTCCGTTAGTTTGGCACTAAACTGCTTAGTCTATTGCAGGAATTGTACTTAGTCCTGTCCTGTAGTGTCCTCTAGAGAGCAGCAGCTGTTTCCTTGGGCTCATTGCAATTGGGAACATTGTGATTACTGAGCAGGGGACTAAAGTCAGCAGACGAGCGAGTTGCAAATCGGTATTAATCTGGCGTACAGAGCTGCATGCTTATCTCTGGATCATCTCCAGTTAATGTGATGCTGTTCTTACCTTGCAATTGACCCAATCTGACTACTGGCACCAACAACCCTGTTATTACAAATAAACTTCTTGTGTACCTACCGTGATACATAAGTTTGGTGGAGAGGTTTGGCAGCCCATATTCAGTCAAAGGTGTGTGTGCAGATCACTGTGATATACAGGCATCAACAAACTGACAAATACAATATTAAATATTTAACTGATAAAACCCAAATGAACCAAACCTGAATAAATTAGTGGTGGAAAGGAGTCTTTTTATACATCAAAAGCTCTCTGATTCTTTGGTAAGAACGATGGGTATATAACCCATTGTCCTCAATATTAGAAATGAATCCTTGAGCACTGCCGTTGTACCAACGGTCCTCAAAAGTACTGCCATTACCCCCTTCCCATAAAAGCCTTACATTAACCTTTCTTGCATAAACTATAGAACGTGCCTTCACATTTCAGTTGCACCTCAGAAGCAGTTTAATCTATTATCACTCTACTCCTTCATAACCTTCGGTCTTCTAATTCTGGTCTCCTAACTGTCCCCCAAGCCCCTCTACACTGTATGGGTGACAGGGCCTTCTCCTGTTATGCCACCAGACTCTGGAACTCTCTGCCCAAGGGTAGCAGAGTCACCTTCCCTAAACTCCTTCAAATTCAGACTCAACACCTTGCTCCGTAGAAGAGCCTTTACTGAACTGGTTCCATTCTTTACCACTCTGCTTCTACTTTTCTTAGTACCACCATCCATGGTCTCCTCTGTCTATTGGAATTGTTTTATCCTGTGTATTCTTATAATTATGTCAAGTGCTTTGAGAAGCCACCTTTGGAACCATTATATAAAATAGTTTATCCTAAATCCTTGAAGCTTTAATAGGGCAGTGCAGTAGGGCTAAAAATTGACAGTGTTAGTGGGCCAGCAGGATTTGTGCAAGTTACAGGTAGTCACAAAGGAAGACTAGGATTCACTTGAAATCCATGACACGGGACACTGAAACAGTGGAGAGGCTTTGTGTAGTAAGCGTTCAGTCTCAATCTACACAGTCTGTGCTGCTGGTAGAGGTGGTTGTGAACACCTGTCTTCCCAGTCAAGTACTGGGATCTCCAGTCACGATCCTAATACTTCTCATAACTGTCCACTACCACTGCTGTGAAACCAACACCCATAAGACAAGACCTCCGAGATTCTAACTGCACCATTATTCACTGATGTTTTAGCACCAGTATTGTTCCTCTGCTAAGGAAGGGAAGGCCTACTTTACACCAAGCCCCTGTTGACAATTCCTTCCTTGTGTTTCTTTTAGTCAGTTAGTGCAGCCTAGAATAGGACACCAGATCTCACTCTTACTGAGCACTACAGTAGCAACTCACACTCCATAAGCACTACCCCTCTCAGAAATGGGAGGATTTCCAGTATATTGAACACCTGTCTCTCCCACAGTAAAAAAAGTCACACTGCCCTGCCTAAGGAATAATGCAGCCATCTTTGCCCAGTACAATGCTTTATTACTCCAGCCATTTTCAGTCCTCATTGGCAGCAAGACAGGAAGCATTCTTGATAGGGGAACCCCCACAAATACTTCCATTGATTAGTGGGTCTCACTTCCCTTGAATTCCTCCATCCCATTCAAACCTATAAACCATAAAGAAACAAGGGCAAGCAGAAGGGTCTTTCACAGCTTTATTGAGATGTTGCCATTACAAGGCAAGTGGAGGCAGGAGAGTCACAAGGGCCAGGCTAGAGCCTTCATTCAGACACCTGGGGAGGAAGAAGGAGAACAATCCAGCTACACTGCAGGACACCCACCCCTACTGGGGCTCCTCCTGCCAGACCCTACCTGTCCACTGGCCAACATCTCCAAAGTCCTCTGCTCCCTCCACATCCTCACTGGTGCTCTCAGCATCTTCACTGGAGCTCTGAGGGTCTCCTTCCTCATCCTCAGTTCAGTCAGCTCCCACATCCAGAGGAGTTTCTACTGGTGCCACAGCCACCCGACTGCTGGTCACCAGGCTCCTGGTACCTGTGGACAAGCAGCACCCAGGAGTGAGGGATCCGCTATACCCAGAGTCCCACAGTGATGCTACTCATCTAAACAGTCCCTTTGTCCAGCATGGGATCATTCCTCAGTTGTCCAAGCATGGTTGTCTCTTGGGCAGAGATGCAATCCACAAGGGATAGAGAACCAGACCCACCTTCATTCCAGCTGCCAGCACACCTGGACTCACAGCAGGCACAGACCTCATGGTCACCATACAGTTCCTCCCACCTGGAGGAGAGGACAGGTGAGGCCTCCACCTGGCATGTCCCAGAGCACCCTCAGCAGGCTCCTTGCAGAAGTACCTCTTAGCCTCCCTGCTGTTGCTTTAGCAGGAGCCACAGCCATGACACAGTGCATGTACAGCTCAGTCACTTCATGCTGCAAGAGGGAAGGTCACAGCATTAAGGGATCAAGGCCAATAGAGGGACAGAGAAGGACCTTCTGCCATCAGTGAAGGCAAGCTGGCAGCTCTAGGCACTACAGCTGCCACAGTCTGGTTCACATCTAGATCATGGATGGAAAAGCAGACAATGGATCAGTAGAGCAAGAAGGCTGAGCAGCCTTTGAGAGCAGTACCTTCCTGGACAGCTTCTTCTGGAAGAGGAAGGCATCAATTGTGAAGCGGAGCACATCCTTCTGCTTGGAGGGGACAAACCTGGACAGGCAGCCATCTGCCTTGCTGTCCACCATGCACCTGGGGACAAGGACAAGGATGAACCCCTGCAGGCTCTCAGGGCTCCTGCCCACCTCCCCTCCCAGAAGGGGCCGTACCCCAAGTTGTCGATCATGGGGAAACGGGTCTGGTTTCTCCGTTACGTAACACGAGTGGATGTACAGCCTCTGCTCCGCTGTGGCAAAGTAGGCAGTGGCCTGGAAGTACATGGGCTGACCCAGGAAGTACTCATCCTTAGGAGAGAGAGAGAGAAATAGAATTACACCTGAACACAGCACCCCCTGCAGGCAGGTGGAGCCACTCGCTCAAGGAGCTTACAGTTGGTGGTGAGCAGGACAAAGCTGTGTTTGTTCTTCAGGTCCTTGAAGAAGGTCTTTCTCCTGGCCCACGGGGGGACATAGCCAACCTTGTAGGAGTAGTGGAACCTGCAGGACAGAGGTGGTGAGGGGCTTCTGGACAGTTTCCCAGCAGCTTCTAAGTCCCAGCCAGCCGGCCCGGCGGAGATCAGTGCGGGGAGCCCGGCCCCTGCGCACAGGCACAGCACAAAGAGAAACGAGCGCATTGCCAAATTGACGTCCCGCTAAACTGCTACAGAAGTAAGACATGTAAACCACCAAACTATGTTGAAACAAGAGAGCATGGAGTGTGAATGCGGTGACTAGCAGGACTATGCTACCACACACATGGTCGCACTACCGCTCAATCAACACAATCAATTACACACAGAGACCCGGATTGTTCTCAGCGTCTAATTAGAACCTGCTTCCAGTCTGAGGCGGGACTCCGTGAAGCCGCCTGAACACTTTCCCGTGTGTATCTGACCCCAGCGGAGGAGTTCCACGTAATTTCGACAGAATTAAATCACCCACACGTGTAAAATTTGCTCAGATTAATTTATTGTTCAATTAGTTTCTAATTTCCAAGGACAGTGTGTTAAACTCGCTGTCAGACAGAGTACGGAACATGCGACACGTCCGTCCACACTTTCTTTTATCGAGGGGGCTGTTCTATCAACACTTACCGCAATGAAAATAATTTTACTAATTTTCATGTGTAATTGCACGTCATATTAAAATGTGTAATACAAGCATTTCTTTGCTTCCCAGTTAAGAAATACTGATCAGCTTTTGACATGTTCTGATAATAATTTGTCTGATTTCTCAGAGATTGCTTTTGCTTCGCAGCACTGAGAACCTATGGAAGCCCGTTTCCTCCAGGGAGTAAAAGAAAACGCACTATGGTATCTCAGAATTGTGACTTTGAATCTCAGAATTGCGACCTAAAAACTCAGAATTTTGACTTTATATCTCACACATGCGACTTCGAAATAGCCCATATTTCATTGTCTGTCCTTTTGTTATTGTAACGGATTCGGGTTCTAGGGCTTGTGCCCTCGCCGCTCCCACCCTACTAACTGTATTAGCTTGAATCCAGGCCTTGCTAGCTGAGCTAAAGAACATTTTAGATATAAAGTCGGAGTTCTGAGTTACTAAGTCGCAATTTTGAGTTACTTAGTCGGAATTCTGCGATACCATAGCGCGTTTTTTTAACTCCCTGGCAGAAACGGGCTTTCATACATTTCAATTAGTCTGATCAGTGTAGGACAAGTTAATGTAGAACCATTGCTATGTCTGTCTCTTGTTTGTATATAAATGAATGTCTTTGACAACTTAATGTTAGTTTTTAATTTAGTTTTACGATGTAGGTCATGCGTTAACATATGCACGAGCATACGAAATGTCTCCCTCCTGATTCAGCTCATGCTCCATAGGAGAGAAGAGATTCCCCCTGCTTCTCGTACAATCATATCAGAACAGAAGCCCGTCTCACCCGGCTCTGATTCAAGAGCAACTCACATCTTTAGCCCCTTTTTTTATTCGTGATCGTAATTTTCTTAAGTTATTATCAATATTGAACTTTTTCTAAATAAAACGACAAAAATCAAACATACAAAGTATTAGGAGTTGACAGGGTGCCCCTTTGGAATAGTCGTCAGAAAATGTGAGAAAAGGAAAGTTACCTAAGCTCTCACACACAGCATTAGAGATTGGAATCTGATTGTAAAAAAAAAAAACTACCTGTCTCCCCTTCATTTAACGGTGCTGTTGTTTTTATTTTACATATTGTAGCATTTTAATGAATTGTTAAAAGATTGATACACAAATCGCTAAATAAGAAAACGTAAAAACCCAACTGTAAGCAATTGACCATTCATATTCCTTAATTTTAAATCCCTGTGTTTATCTGTGTCCAAGTGCCTGGTGCAGCTATTTTGAAAGCAGAGTCTATGATTTATTGCGGAAGCGCATTGTTGCCACCCAGGAAAAAAATCTTAATTAATAAATACCAAATTATCTCCTAATTGCGAGATAGCAACGATATCATATGTGTGTATGAACAACCTGTTATATTTGCAATGGCAGTACCTACAGCCTATCGAAAGGTTTGCTGGCACTGTGGGTTTAATTTTCCTGACAATGTGCACGCTGAGAAATGCGCACGGACTGACTTTCTTCTCGCAATGAAAATGTTAACGTTTGTAGCTCATGTAAACACAGTTTTAACCATTAGCACACTCATATATATCCTGAATCAATAACGAATGTGACCTTGAATCCATTGTACCGCTTCAAACTGAAAGTCAGATATTTAGTCTCAAAACTACATAACTCAGGATTTTTTTTTCCTTGATGGCAGCATTGGCTTCTGTAGTTTAGATTCAACCACTGAAGAGGTTGGTTTTGCGTTTTTAGCTATTGAACATAACTGGTAAGTTTAAGTCAGTTCTTGTTACTCTTCCCGCTCGAAAGAGCTGTATTAATACCGGCGCACCTGTCTCCACAGGAAAGTTATTGCTGTTCCAAAACCAATGTACTGCAGCTTCTGGCCACGTGTTCCTGCTGTCAGCCTGTGATACCATGTTCCTCCACCGCTAGAAATATTACTGCTCTAGTACAGTAGTAAAAGAGGAAACAAATGCAAACACCATTTAGAAAAAAACACACACGTCTCAGGCCTTAACCATGACAAGGATAGGATTTGAACCTAGACGAACAGAGCACAATGAATTAGCAATCCAAAAAGTGACTCATGTTTAATTTTCTTTTCGCTTGCTCGATTTGTAGTACGCTCCTCAATCCTTACAACCGCTAAACAAAACAACTTCATGTGCCACAGCATTCTGCTGCAGGTACGGTTTGCACCGTGTATTAGGCGAACCCGAATGAAATATTTCAAATATGTGAAGAATTTCATGAAACCTGAAAAAAGATCACAGCCAATGTCAACAATTTAGAGCCTGTAGGCAGCTTCAACAGAACAAAACGATCTGAAGCCGCAATTCTTTCATAGAGTGTATTGTGACACTCTAACCACGTTGTTGCTATTACTGCTACATCTGCTGTCGTTGGTTAAAACTCTACTCAGCGGGCAAGTAAAGTTGTACAAAAGACTACTTTGAGCCGTCCAAATTCCATTATGTGAATTTAAGTTTTTTTTAATAATAGCATTAGTAATACAATGCGTGCTCAGAAATGTTACTTATTAGCTTATGAAGCAACAGTGTTTCGACCATTTGCGGTCTTCAAAAAGTAAACGCTGAAGTTTTTGTACTTCCTTGTGAGCAGATCACCTTTGATTTAGAAAAGGAAAACTTACTCCCCTGTTGCTTTCATTGCAATATCTGAATCGAGACCCAAGCGCTAAGAAAGCTGAATAACGCAAAAGACATATTCCCGATTTTAATTTAGATACACATTTTCTAATGCAGCTTTCATTACAAGACAGTCTATTTCTCGAAAGCGTGTTATGTAAAAAAGAGAAAAACGAAAATATATGGATGACAATCTTTCAAAGATTAAGATTTTACTTTTGAGAAATTGTCATCTTATGTATCTAGACGCTTTTCAACCGCTGGTTTTGGAACTTTGTTGTGCTTCCTGAATCATTTTCAGTGTTATAAACTGGGTGTAGAGGGAGCGATCAGTGTAGAACAGTTGATAGGTTGGAGCTGTTCAGACTACTCTCGTTATTTCTCAAATGCTCATATCATTTTTCTTTCACGCTACGACGCGAGTGTGTACATGTGTTTGGTTTTCGTTTCACTGATTCTCATTGAAGATTTGGGAATTAACGACGGAAGAATCAGTTGCCTCGGAAAGCAGAAGCTTTGGTTCACAACGATCTTGAAGACACGCCCATGTAGTGCAGCGTGTGATATTTGTACTATAAAAGACCAAGTGCTCAAAGTGACGTCTGCGTTTACCGTTTAAACTTTTCATCTCGGGCGCACTTTTAGAAAGCAAAGATAGAGCAGTTGTGTTGAATCACACTATGACAGTCGTCAGCAGAGTGGCGCAGCGGGAGCGTGCTGGGCCCATAACCCAGAGGTCGATAGATCGAAACCATCCTCTGCTATACACACCGTCAGTTTAATGATGATTTTTGATTTTTTTGTCTCTCGTGTGTGTGCAAGCTTCACACTTACTGTATTCGTTAATCTTTACCAATAGCAGATGCCCCAATGTATCTTTGGTTGTTCTGAGATCCTTGATAGTTTCCTCAAATCCTTCAAATGAACATCCATATCAAATCAATTATGTTTATATTTATTACAATTAAGGTACATATACAAAATATCAACGCACATTTGTATAATGCTCATTTAATGATTGTCAAGGATTGTCAAGTTCTCCAACAAATCTGTGATCTAATTTTAAAATATTTTTGCTAAGGATACAACGGGTGTATAAATGAATTCTCCTGACAGCCAGTTGAAGATAAAATTTGACACGTGAAAATGGTTCTCTTGAACATTGACTTAGGTACTTAATTGTTTACATGTAGTTCCACACGAGTAAAATGCACATTTCCTGCAAAGATCAAGAGGGTTTACAAAGAAATCCCATCAAGTTTAAGAAGAGATTATGGTTATAGCAGAACAATTTGAAGCACATCCCTGAGTGGGTTTGAACCACCAGCCCTTTGTTTAATAGCTGCACAGAAACACACTCCCGTTGTTTTTTGACATTCACACGTTTGTAGCTAAAATAAAATACTGACATTTTCCTGCCAGCCAGCAGTATTTCTCCTGCACTGACCATGAATAACCAATAACTTTATTTCATCTTTCGCAGGCTGTAATCTACAGAAAAGGAAGTGAATACTTGTATTAAGCTAAATCAAGCCGAAGGAAATGCACTGCCGTTGTTTTTCTCCACTTTTCGTTAAAAGGAGAAAAATCACTGGCATTTTCCTGCGGTATTTCTTCGGTCCTGATAAGCAAGACTTGTATTTTATCTTTCATAAGTTGTTTGAATTTCTTGAAGTTCAGAAACAACTTGTTCCAGCAAAGAAATGAACACTTGCTTCAAAATAAATCAAGACGTATGTCTCACTCGCTGTGTGTGCTCTTATCTGTCCATCTCTCTCTCCTCTTCTCTCTGGCAGTCTGTGCAGAGTATCTGAAGGGGATGTAACACCCCTTGGCAAATAAGAAAAATTCTGAGGCAGAATAAAAAAAAAAACATTATTCTCTTCTCAGTCAGATTCACAGCTTAGACTCACACTCAGACAGAAGCTCAACTCCGTACTGCTCTCTATCCTAACAATCCAGAACCAGACGATATTCAGACAATCAGTGCTGCTACATGAACAATATCAGACAGAACAGCCTGGACTCATGTCACATTTCCCCCTTTTATCCTTCCTCCCAGCCCTCTTAGAGACATAAAAGAGCTCCTGGTTCTCCTCTCTGTGAACTGGGCTCAGGGGTCACTGATCTGTCAGCTGTGGGCTCTGTTCCAGGTCAGAAGCAAGAAGCTTCTATTAACCCTTTCCAGGACTTCCTTCCCTTCAGTATTACTTTCTTTACTGTATATCAGCCTCCAAACATGTTTTTTAAGTGTTTTATAACACAAGTGAGTGTGGAATTATATTAGTATTTATGTAATAAACAGCAGCATTGACACTCTGATCAGTATATTGATTGTTAGTAGCCAATGGGCCGATGGTCGTGACTACAATAGTGACCAGTTGACCAGTCTGTATCTCTGAGCAGTGCTCTGGTGATTCTACACCAGACCTGGGAATCAGCTGCTCTCACAAGTGTCTCACAGACAGTCTTATAAATGTGCAATTAGATGAAGTCTTGTAACAGTTATACAGTTAATTTAAATCATCAGACTACCTATACAGCTGAGAGCTGGGTGGAAATGAAACCAGGATACACATTTTAACCTCCAGGAACATGAGTCTGATCCTCCTAGGTTCTATACTCTGATGATTCGTGTAAAACCCTTAAAAGCACTTATTTCAGGGACTCGTGCTCGTTCTCTACTGCTCCACGTGGGTACGCTTTGTAACGCATTAATCTGTGAAGTAAACTTTTTTTTCTGTTTAATGAATTTCATTCCTCGGTTTGTCGCTCTCCTCCTCCAACTGTTATAAATTGCCTCTCTTCACAGCCCATTTTTTTGGGGGGGAGATGTTATATTTGTATGAAAAGCCCTCCGGGCTCCGGACAGGAGTCTCCTCCAGCAGAGACGCGCTCTTTTTTTAATTAAACGTATGGAATTTACAAATATAACTACAACCAGAGGAACAGAAACAGGTACAAGAGAAAAAAAACACAACAGAAAAAAACAGGTAATGGAGTAAATTATGTGATCAAATTGTATTTTTACATATATGTTTTCCTGGCTTTATTATTTCTCAATTATTTATAGAATTTAGTGTTTCAACATGCATGCATTTCCTGTTTAAAATAAAAATCAGCACTCACTTTTTTACAAAACGAAAAAGACGCTTTTCTTTTTGCAACATTTCGAGTACCTCTGGCATTCCTGAAAAAGACACACAAAAACAGCAGAGACGCACTATGCTCTGTCAGAATAAGTGCTGTGACGTCACAGAATCCAGCCAGAGAGCGGGGATCAGAGAGAGAAAGAGTGCGGGAGGCGCACGGAGCGCACGGAGAAGAGTTATTGATCACTTATCTATCGACAACCAATTATCTCAACTGAAGAACCGTAGAAAAATCGATTAACTTCACCAATTGGTGAGTACTGATTCTTTTCTTGATCCTGTTTAAATATCTAAAAAACAGTTAATAAATAATAATAATAATTGCTTACACTTATATAGCGCTTTCTGGACACTCCACTCAAAGCGCTTTACAGGTAATGGGATTCCCCTCCACCACCACCAATGTGCAGCATCCACCTGGATGATGCGACGGCAGCCATAGTGCGCCAGAACGCTCACCACACATCAGAGAGGAGAGCAGAGTAATGTAGCCAATTCATAGATAGATAGGGTTAATAATGTTCAATCTGAAAATAAACAATGATTATTCATATTATTATTTAGGTAACTGTATCCTAGAGCTAGAAAATTATATTTCAAGTTCATAAATGTATGTAAGTAACAGTTTAAATGCATTTTTCCAGTGTTTATAAATCATAAGAATGGTAACCAAGGCGACAGGCGCTCCGTCACTGCACGCGTTTAAGTGTCTCGCATTTGTCACAGAGAGCGGTGTGACGTCACGGGCAGCAACTAATACTAATATCAGTGTCTTCATGTTAATATTAGTGAGAGTACAACTGGTAGTTTTAATGCTAGTGTTCATGTGAGTATTAATGACAGTGGCACTACTGATTGTTTTAGTTTTAATGTTCATATTCATGTTAATATTAATTATAATTATTGTGTTACTGTTAGAGTATTAACACTAGTAGTAATGTTAGTTTTAGTAACAACATTACTGTTATTATTAGTAGTTTGTGTCAGTTTTAGTGATAGTGTTACTGTTGTAGTATTAGTAGTATTTATATTTGTTTTAGTTATTGTGTATCTGTGGATAAGTGTGTTTGTGGTATCTGTGCGTGTGTGGGTGCATGTCTGTGCATGTGTGGTGTCTATGCGTGTGTGGGCTGTTAGTGTGTGAGCGTGTGAGGTCTCTGAGTGTTTGGTGTCTATAAGTGTGTGTCTGTGAGTATGCGTAGTGTCTGTTTCTGTGAATGCATGCCTTTGAATGTGTGTGTATGGTGTGTGTCTGTGAGTGTGTGGTTTCTGTCAGTGGGTAGTTTTATATTTGTAAGTGTATGTGTTGGTATGTCTGTTAGTGTGTGTAGTGCCTGCGTCTATGTGAGTATTAATGATGATAGCATGTGTGAGTGTATATATGTGAGTGTGTAAGTGTCTGATTGTGTGTATAAATGTGTGATGTGTCTGTGAGTGTAAATGTGTGTGAGAGTGTAGGTGTACAGTATATCTATCAGTGTGTGTGAATGTGTGTGTAGGTGGGCTTGGGTTCCACTGGTGTGTCTGACAGAAGTGACCCATCAACAGGTGTTGAGTTCCAGAGCCGCTTGCAAATAAAAACACTTTCTAGAGTCCAGACCAACATCCAGAGAGCTGTGAGTTCTCTGTTTTTATCAGTATTAGTAATAATGTCAGAAGTAATTCCCACGCAAATGATTATTAACCAAGACAGACATCAGAAAATATCGCCTTTGCAGTGATGTCACACCTCTTCTTCATAAATTTTCTTTAATGACAGGACATTTCTGTGTCTGAGTGTCTGCTGCAAATAGCGCGACAAGCCATTTCTCTCCAATATTTTCTGGTGCAGTTATTTATCGCATACAAAATATTATTCTCATTAAGAATATTTTACCTGCAAAGTTACAGTGAAAATGCTACGGCGAATGAACTTTTTATGAGTGAAAAACATTCAGAAGACTTAATGGCTCCAGGGGAGGCTTGAACTTATAACCTCAGCATGACTCCACTGTACACAGCTATATAAGTAACACAGACTGACTGATTGTACCACTAGACCTGTGTAAGGCAGGCTTTTACCCAGATTGTAAAACTGGCACAAATGCAGGGTGAAACATGGGGTTTTGGATGTGGATTCATCTCCACATGGGGGAAAGGGATAGTAAAATATCAAGGAAAATATAAGAGAAGAAAATAAAATATATGTGCTCACTTCAAAGTAGGAAGAGGTGGTTAGACAAGCAAAACA